>NC_092416.1:148525652-148828682 GCF_040894005.1 Engystomops pustulosus | reverse complement strand
GGCCCTCCAGAAAAATGAAATAGATTGAGTGCCTGTATGTGGCAGTCCAAAAAAGTTTTCAAACCAGAGGAGCAGGTAGGTGGCCCTCCAGAAAAATTGAATAGATTGAGTGCCTGTATGTGGCACTCCCAAAAATTGTTTAAAACAGAGGACCGGGTAGGTGGCCCTCCAGAAAAATTAAATGCATAAAGTACTATAGCTAGAGCCAGTGGGCCCTGTCAAAAAATAGCCAGTTTCCTCTGCTTTAGTGTACAAAGAGGAGGAGAAGGAGGAAAATGAGGAGGAGGAGGAGTGCATAAATTATTCAGGTTGAGCTTCCTTCACCTGGTGGAGATTGGAAATTATGAGAAATCCAGGCTTTATTCATCTTAATAAGCGTCAGCCTGTCAGCGCTGTCAGTCGACAGGCGTGTACGCTTATCGGTGATGATGCCACCAGCTGCACTGAAAACCGCTCGGACAAGACGCTAGCGGCAGGGCAGGCAAGAACCTCCAAGGCGTACAGCGCCAGTTCGTGCCACATGTCCATCTTTGAAACCCAGTAGTTGTAGGGAGCTGTGTGATCATTTAGGACGATGGTATGGTCAGCTACGTACTCCCTCACCATCTTTCTGTAAAGATCAGCCCTACTCTGCCGAGACTGGGGACAGGTGACAGTGTCTTGCAGGGGTGACATAAAGCTGGCAAAAGCCTTGTAAAGCGTATCCTTGCCAGTGCTGGACAAGCTGCCTGCTCGCTTACTCTCCCTCGCTCCTTGTCCCGCAGAACTACGCACTCTGCCGCTAGCGCTGTCAGAAGGGAAATAGTGTTTCAGCTTGTGCACCAGGGCCTCTCTGGGGTATGGAGAGCTGAACGCTGGTGGATGCTGTGGAGGATCGTGGAGGCGACGATGGGGTTTTTGTGACAGGGTCCTGGGCAGGGGGCTGACTATCAGCTGACACAGGGGAAGGAGCAGTGGTGTGCACGGCCGGAGGTGAACGGGCTTGGTGGGGTGTTTAGCATTCATATGCCTGCGCATACTGGTGGTAGTTAAGCTAGTAGTGGTGGAACCCCTGCTGATCCTGGTTTGGCAAAGGTTGCACACCACAGTCCGTCGGTCATCTGGTGTTTCTTTAAAGAACCTCCAGACTTCTGAAAATCTAGCCCTCGCCACCTGCTCTGGCCCTGCCTCTCCGTCTGGCCCAACCACTGCCTCTTCCAACCTGTTCTGGTCGAGGACTCTCCTCCGTCTCAGAAGCACTGTGTTCACCCGGCCTCTCAACCCAGCTTGGGTCTGTCACCTCATCATCCTCCGATCCCTCAGTCTGCTCCCACCTCGGACTTCCTGCCCTGACAACAACTTCACCACTGTCTGACAACCGTGTCTCCTCATCGTCGGACACCTCTTTACACACTTCTTCCACTACGTCAAGAAGGTCATCATCACCCACAGACTGCGACTGGTGGAAAACCTGGGCATCGGAAAATTGCTCAGCAGCAACCGGACAAGTGGTTTGTGACTGTGGGAAGGGTCCAGAAAACAGTTCCTCAGAGTATGCCGGTTCAAATGCCAAATTTTCCTGGGAGGGGGCAGACTGGAGGGGAGGAGGCTGAGGTGCAGGAGCTGGAGTGCCGATTTCGGTGACATGGGTGGACTACGTGGAAGACTGACTGGTGGACAAATTGCTCGAAGCATTGTCGGCAATCCACGACATCACCTGTTCGCACTGTTCTGGCCTCAACAGTGCTCTACCACGAGTCCCAGTAACTTCAGACATGAACCTAGGGAGTGTAGCTCTGCGGCGTTCCCCTGCTCCCTCATCAGCAGGTGGTGTCTCACCCCGCCCAGGACTACGGCCTCTGACCCCTGCAGTAGTTGGACGCCCACATCCCCGCCCTCGTCCTCTACCCCTAGCCCTCGGGTTAAACATTTTGAAAATGAAAGTTATAACTTTAATTTTTTTTTTACTTTTTTTTGTGTTTTTTAGTTTTTAAAACCAAACGATGCTATCCTATTGCTATGGCTATTTTCTAGCCAAGTATGAAAGCACACTGCTATGCCAGATGAGATGACGCTGAGTTATGAAAAAATAAACGTAAAATAAAAAGGAAATGGCAGACTGTGCCTAATTGAAATCCAACCCCTAATAAATTTTCCCACTTCGGTCTTTGCGATGGATATGTGCGTCACTAAGCACTAAACACAAAGGTTGCAAGTCTCACTACAAATTCCTCACACTTTGGTAGTAGATGCACTGCAGCAAGGACAGCCACCAGCAGATCAACCAGAAATAAAATATATAACGCTATTGTAGGCGTAAGTAAGCCGTTTGGATTCTCCTATGGCTATTTTCTAGCCAAGTATGAAAGCACACTACTATGCCAGATGAGATGACGCTGAGTTATTAAAAAAATAAACGTAAAATAAAAAGAAACTGCCAGACTGTGCCTAATTGAAATCAAACCCCTAATAAATTTTCCCACTTAGGTGTTTGAGGTGGATATGTGTGTCACTAAGAGCTAAACACAACGGTAGCAAGTCCCCCTGCAAATTCCTCACAATATGGTACTAGCTGCAAATAAAAAAAAAAAAAGTATAACGTTATTGTAGCCCTAAGAAGGGCTGTTGGGTTCTTGTAGAATCACTCCTGCCTAACACTATTCTAATTGAACACCCTAACGCTTTCCCTGACCAGCAGCAGCTCTCTCCCTAGCGGCATCCAGACACAGAATGATCCGAGCAGCGCGGGCAGGGGCTAGTCTATTCCGGGGTCACCTGATCTGGCCAGCCAACCACTGCTATCGACGTGTAAGGGTACCACGTCATGCTGGGTGGAGTGCAGAGTCTCCTGGCTTGTGATTGGCTCTGTTTCTGGCCGCCAAAAAGCAAAACGGCGGGAGCTGCCATTTTCTCGAGCGGGCGAAGTATTCGTCCGAGCAACGAGCAGTTTCAAGTACGCTAATGCTCGAACGAGCATCAAGCTCGGACGAGTGTTATCGCTCATCTCTATTTGCTATGATGTATTAATATAATACAATATGGGATTATACTACAGTCCAATAAAGAAGTATTTTGATATAGCTACAAAGTTATTATGCTTTTTTTTAAGATTATTTTAAAGGACATCACCAAATGCATGCTTGTTACTTTAGAGGTGATGGGGGAGTCCTCCTGCCACGTTACGGCACATCCGCTATACTAAATACTTTTTAAGTTTATGCAAATTAGCTGGAGGTGCTCACCTATCCACTAGCCGAAAGCCTCCTGGCTCCATTGCAAGATAATTTATGCACAACCCCCCCCAATGATATTCCCCTGCGTTGCCGGCCGCAAGCGCTGCAGACAGCCAGTGACGTCACTCGGCTGTCTGCTTATCTCGCACATGCGCGTGAGCCAACAACCTTGCGCATCCAACTGGAGAGAAGTGCGGCTGCGCAAGAGGAGGATATTACCAGAGAGCCGCGTGACATCATGGGCTGTCTTCAGCGCTTGCGGCTGGCAACATGGTAGAATATCAATGAGGGGTAATGTAAGGGTAGTGTAGTAATACTACTACTACTACATACTACCATTAAAAGTGAAGTTGGACAGATCCCCATGGCCGCTACCTTATTCTTACAGGTGAACTATTTTGTTTTAATGTGTCTCTCAGTGGCGTAACTAGAAGCTGATGGGCCCCAGTGCCATTCATAAGTGTCATCGCCGTTACAATCACAGCAACTAGTTTTTGACCCAGTCACTTCCTCACTCAAACTTTTGGTCTGTTTTACTGGCACCATCCTTTTTTATTTTATTTTTTTGTTTATTTGTATTGCAAGTATGATTGAAATTGGTCATACTGGCCACAGTGATGAGTGGAATATCAGTGGAATGATATGGACACTTACTCATAGATCCAGGTACTGTGGCTGTAGTCAGTGGCGTAACTAGAAGCTGATGGGCCCCAGTGCAAAGTCTGTGCCAGGCCCCGACTATAATGTATTGTCACGGGTGCCTCTGTGACCGGTCCCCCGGCATCTTACTCACCCCGTCCCGTTCCCACGCCGACTCCGGCAGCAGGGCGCGCGCGTCCCCGCCTCCTAGGGCGCGCGCGTGCCAACCTTTGGCAAATTTAAAGGGCCAGTGCGCCACTAATTGGCGCTGGCCATTTTCACCAAATTTACTTAAGCCTGCCTCTTCCTGTATCTCTTGCCGGATCTTTGTGCCTCACAGCCTGAGAGAAAGCTTTACTGCGATTTGCCTGCGTTCCTGTGTATCCTGCGTTCCTGTGTCTCCTGTGTCCCTCCGTGTTCCAGTGTTATCTGAGCTCCTCTGTGTTTCCGTGTTCCTGTGTTCCTCCGTGCTGCTGTTCTGTGTTCCCGTACCCCTCTGCTTGGACCTCCTGTTGCTGACCCCGGATTGAACCCTGACGTTGCATCTCTGCCGCCTGCCCTGACTCTGTGCTTGGACCTTGACCACGAGATTGACTGCCGTTCTTGTACCTCAACCTTAGCCGCCACTGCAGACAAGTCACGCCTGAGGAACGACCTGGTGGTACCACGCCGCAGCTTGTCTAACCCGCTTTGCGGCGGGCTCTGGTGAAAACCGGGTACCACTTAGACTCCGGTCCCAGGTAGTGACTTGAGTCATCGTCTGCAGTGGTCCAGTGGATCCACCACCCGCAAACCTGACATGTATGGTTTATAGTAATAATCTTCTCATATAGGAAAGTGACACCATAAGGGCCCCCTAAACCTCTTGGGCCCAGGGGCGATCGCAACCTCTGCCCCCCCTCAAGTTACGCCTCTTATCAAGTCCTACTCTTCCCCGGGACCCTGTACAAAGGTTTCAACTTATTATCAGACGTCTTGCTAGCCTGATTGTACTCTGGATGGGTGATTTTAATTTTATCCGGATAGGCTATCCCCCACTAAGAGGTCACTGATACAGGCCGTATTGTGTGAATTTGAATCAGTAGTTATTTGGCGGGAATATCACGGCACAGGGTATTCCTATTTCTCTTCAGGGTGTTGCTTGTATTCACACATAAATCTACTTTTAACCTCGGTCCCTGTTATCCCTAACTTAGTCCAGACAAGATTTATCCTATGCGCTTGGTCATGCTATGATTTCTTTCTTAATCAATTCCTCCTTGCACCACAGAATCTAAGAGGGCCCTGGAGGTTGAATGAAGGCAGCACTACTCGAGGACGCTGTCCTGAGACCCCAAATTGAGGGATCATGGCCATTGCAGCGCTGCACTGCATTGGCAAATAAATTTCCTTTATTTTCCAACTACTATAATAAAAAACAACATTGATGCTACAATCTGGAGGAAGATAATAGATATCCTAAACATTAGAGATGGTGTAGTGTATACTGCAATTATCAGGCATCTCCTGGTTAGAAGATTTGCAACAGCTGGGGCTCAGATGTGCAGTGATCCTAGTACATGGGTCAGATTTCAATACATTTGAGCTTGGTTAACATGTGTAGGTTTTGTAAATGCATTTTTCAAGCTGAATATTAAAGCTGATGATAAAGGGACGATGGATTGATACCACGGTGAGAAGCAGCTCAAGTTTCCTAGATACAACACCCATTTTTTGGGTTAGAGACACGTTACTGACGGAATCAGACAGTATTTCCGGACCGGAGTATGGCAGCAGCGGCTGTGACCACACCTGACCACAAATTTTGCTAGTAATTACAATAACACAGTTTAATATTTGCCTATAATCATAGACATTACTGCTGTCATGGAGGCAAGCTGACCAATCTCCATTACCCTCAGAGGCACTTCTGGGACTCTTCCGTGCCCTTTTACACTTGGGTAAAAATAATACTTCTCACCATACATTATTTTTTTCATCCTTCTCCGTCACAATATTTGATTCCAACAGAAATACACAACATAGGTCAAATGACCAATAAAATGATATTGTTTTTGCTTAATGATTGATGGAGTTTTCTTATGGAATATGGAATTCTCCAAATAAACCACAAAGAAAAGAATGGCTACTTTTATGGTGAGTTGTGTGATCTGGAGTTATTGGGGTGGCAAGCCCCCTTGCCAAAGACTTATTAGGGGTGGGTTGTGGGCGGATTGTTTCTATTTAAAATATATGATGGTGAGATTTGTATTATTTTGAGTATTCATTTATGTATAGAGTTGTATGATGGCTTGTTTTCTGCGTGACAAATCATACTTCCTAGTGATTGTGTTTCATATTCCATGCAATGTCATGGCGATGAACCATTGCCCAAAATAATCCCACAAGGGGGTGACAATCCAAACCAAGCCAAAGCCAGCATTGCCGGAGGCATATAAATATTGCAAACACCCTTGCTGGTGGCAGCATTGTTTACATTATAATGCTACAAACAACCGCCCTGTCTGGAGGACATAGGTTATTTCTTCCCTCTGGAACACATCACCAAACTTTTTTTTTCCATTAGATGACAAGTAGCCTTTTATTTTTAATAAGATTTCTTTTCTATATTTTCCTCAGCTGATTCCTTTACCTCACTAATATTTGTATCTCTCTCTCTTTATAGTTTCTTAAGTCTCCACTGAATGATCTTCCTTCTCTCTAGTTTCTTAGGCTTCATCTCTGATGTATAAATCAATTTATGGCACGGCTGCCGGAGGAGGCACTCAGAGCCCTCTCTATGGGCACTCTTGCCATCACCCCAGAGTAGAGTTTGCCAAACAGGACTCAAGGCCTCTTGCAGTCCCAGGAAGCCCAGGACCCTATAAGGAAGCTACAATGATAATCCAAATTTCTTCTCCTTCTTTCTACTGTTTTGGTGTCCTTAGGTGCCTATACAATTTAAACCTATGACAGAGCAGGGAGTAATATGTTACTGCTTAAATTGTCGCATTGACACTTTGCGAAAAATATGCAGGTTTTGGTTATAGTTTGGGCACTCGGTGTCTAAAAGGTTTGCCATCACTGATCTATAGAATGATGGTAGCCTCAGGTTTACAGTTGTTGTAGATGGTGACATATGGAGCCTGAAAGGCAAAAGTTCATGACATTGTTACTATTTTGCTTGCCACTATATGTAGTTCCTAGGATTTGTTCACATCTCTTGAGATCAGAATAAGATGAAGATAACACAAGATGAAGTCCTATTCTGGGTTCTCAATACAGAACTGTGAGCAGACCTCTATTCTCTTATTAATATTATTAATATCCATTATAGTAATCACACATTTTCTTTTTCTCTTGGACAAGATGACTTTATTTGGGAAATGTTTGTGATTTTATGGTTTTTGGTTTAGGAGGAATAATGATGAAGAGCGGCCACTAGATGGAGCTCTAGGCATGTGTTACTGAGTCTGTTCTCAGAATACAGACTACATGGACTTCAGTATTATCATATACTTTATATTGAATAAAACAACAGGACAATATTCTTTCCCACCCCAAATGTGAACAATTGGGAAACAATTGGGATGCCCCCTAATTCTGTGTTCAGTTCTCAAAGATGATAAAGCATGAGCTAGTTTCTTGTATTGACCACATACATATCTATAAATGTAATTCAGATCACCTCTAAGGCGCCTCATCAGCCTCTAGTATAAAAATTTTTCACCGTTTGAGGAATTTATTAATATGTGACACTAGGTCTGTTTTTTGGCACCCAACTTTAGTATTTTTTGGGACAGCGATTTTATATTTTGGCGCACACCTGTAATGTATTTGGTGTACTGTAAAAAGAACAAAGGAGCAGCAGAAATGACACTCCACATTCATGAAAAGGTTTTGAAGTTGGTAGAAGTTGGCATGGTTATGTGCCAAAATTGCTCCAATAGTGTCCAGAAACTCGAAGTGCAGGAAAAGTGTCTGGATTCAAAACCTGCACCCAAATTGAGCAACCAAAAAATAGGCACCAACCCTTAGTCGAAACAGGTATAAAAGAAAAAATCCTTGGACTGCATGACAAAAAACAGACGCAAAACCATTAATAAATGTGCCCCAATGTCCTGTATTATGTTAAATTGCTCAGTCTTTCTCTTATTCAGGTAAGTATATCTATAGAAGCCATTGATAGTGAGCAGGGGCAGTCGTGGCCAAAGCATTGTAGGGGGCCCATGGCCACCCAATCCACCCACCAAATTTTAGACTAAGAAGGAGCTTCACCTGTGAAATCCTCATATATCTGTTCATGCACTCAATACACATGTACACAATAGCCACCTTTGGGGGACCTTCAAAGGTCCTAAAACCCTAAATTGAAAACAGTCAGAAGGGACGCATCCTCCAATCTCCAAGAAGTTTGATTCTAAAACCAAATGTAGGAAGTGAATTCCAGACTTGAAGGGGCTACAATATTCATGCAGCCCAGGACTCATGGCAGTCCTTGGGTAGGGGCACTAGGTAAGTATGCATAGCTCCCAACCGTCCCGATTTTGACGGGACTTTCCCGTTTTTCGTACCTCTGCCCCGCGTCACGGGCAGCTATGATATTGTCACGGATTCTCCCCCCAGGTCCCGCTGTGTCCCGGCGCTGTGTCCCCATAGTAAATACTTTGAAAGTCTGAACTCACAGTACAGAATGGCTTCTACAGACATCGGGAGGGAATCCTTTTCAGAGAAGTGTCGGGCTTAGCGGAGAGAGACCACGTCATCAGGTCAGATCAGCATCTGTCCATATATGGTCACTGCATCTCCTAGGGTTCCCCAGAGCAGGCATCGGGCAGGGAATCCTTTTCAGAGAAGTGTCGAGCTTAGCGGAGAGAGCAGGGACCACGTCATCAGGTCAGATCAGTATCTGTCCATATATGGTCTCCAGGGCTTCCCCAGTCACAAGCTATTTATATAATTAAATTAAATAAAGTTTTGGCCAGGCTGAGGGGGATCGCGTGCCGCCATTTTGTCCCTCTTTCCTTTTCACAAATGTTGGGAGGTATGAGTATGTCCCCTGCCAGGGGCTTATCTACAGTGGTAGCAGCTATAGCAGCTGCTATGAGTGCCACAGTGTCAGGGGCCCCTGGGGTATTGAATGTGAATTGCTGTATATGTGTGTATATGCTGTGTTTATGTTGTATGTGTGTGTATGAGGTGTACAGGGGCGTAAATACAGTGGTAGTAGCCATAGAAGCTGCTATGATGCGGGCAGTGTCAGGGCACATCTGGGATATTG
Source organism: Engystomops pustulosus (assembly GCF_040894005.1). Lineage (NCBI taxonomy): Eukaryota > Metazoa > Chordata > Amphibia > Anura > Leptodactylidae > Engystomops > Engystomops pustulosus. Next base: position 148,819,571 of record NC_092416.1, on the reverse strand, counting down.
AATGTGAATATGCTGTATGTGTATATTTGTGATGTGTATATGCTCTAAATGAGTCTGCATATGTGATGGATATATGATGCATGGGTGTATATGGTACTGTATATATATGCTGTATGTATATATGTTTGATGGGACCATTTTAGAAGTTTGCTATGGGGCCCTGCTTCTCCTAGTTATGCCCCTGCCCCCTGTCATCCCACTTGTTTGCTCTACAAGAATTTAATTCTTCAGCAATTGAATGAATGTTGTAGTACCATAAGATCATATTGGGTAGAGTATTGTTTTTTTGGACTGCAGGGGAAGCGGAAAAAAATAATTACAAATTATTATTCCAGAAAATGTTTTGAATTTCCTTTCAAGTGAGAAAGCTACCAGATTATTATTGGATGGACCGTGACTTCCAATCGCAGCTATAGGGTATTGGCATATTTGAAATGAAATATGTTATCCACTTTGAGTGGTTATAGTAAAGAGGCCCTAAATAGAATGGGGTTGTTTTGACATCCCCCTATAGCAGTGATGGCGAACCTTTTAGAGACCGAGTGCCCAAACTGTAACCCAAAACCCCCCATATTTATCGCGAGCTGCCAACCAAAAATTAAAGCAGTAACTTATTGCTCCCTGTTCTTCAACAAGATGGAAAATTTACATCATTTTGTCCTACTCAGGGAGGCCTCTATCCAGTCCATACGCATTATATACATGGGTTTATCTAAAAACAATCTGAACGGGGGTGCGGTGGGGCTGAGACAGGTTTGGAGGATGCTTTTACAGCCCGCTGTCTCCACTGCCCAAAGATAGCCCACAGCGGGTCTCTAGGGGCATAATTTGTACGATATTTAGCTGTAAAGACCATAATTGTCTGCCAGAAAGGCTGGATGACCGGGCATGCCCACATACCTCACTGTGACATCTCCAGCATGCTGTTGTGTGGTATATACCCATATGAAACCCTCTAGTTGGAGTAATATAGGAGCGATGTCACAACTGGAGGTAGCTCCAGGCATTGACCATGGCCTTCAGGAGCTGCGATAGACGGGTCTGAAACTTAGTCAAGGGAGTAGGCAAGGTAATATAGTCCAACAGGGGGTGAAGGAGGGCATAAAATTAAAGCAGTAACTTATTGCTCCCTGTTCTTCAACAAGATGGAAAATTTACATCATTTTAGCTTCTTTCCAGTGTCCCTCTGTCCACAGAGAATTGTGGGGCCAGCAGAAGGTCTTCCAAAGATAATTTGGTCATGTCTACTCCTTCTCCCTCTTCCTACATACCTGGGTAGTGAAGTAAGTATCACTTAAATATATTACTGAAAGCTGCATTTTTTAAGGTGCTTGGAACTGCAGGAAGATTCTTTGAGTCCTGTCTGGTGCACTGGGGTGATGGCCTGGGTGCCCACAGAAAGGGCTCTGAGTGCAGCCTCTGGCACCCGTGCCATAGGTTCGCCACCACTGCCCTATAGTATACTAGTGAAGGATTCATTGCTTACAGCTTGGATTTTCTTACTCTTGAACTTCTCTACCACTTGTGCTCACCGCTTCTTCTTATTTTGTGCTCATTTAACATTTCAAGTACTTCTTACAGTGCTTGGTGTCCTTTTCCTTGGTTGGCCCAAGATAACTGGCCTGACATTGGAAACAACTCTGCTTAAAGTGTTTGAATCAATAGACCACTAGGGGGCATTTTCTTCATACTGTGTTATGGGCCGTGCCGATGGCTGTAGACAAAAAGTAATATGAGGTAAGCTGACCTGAAGCTTCTGGACACCAATGCAAAGTCTGTAACACAGTAGAATCAATGCTGGCTGAGATGTAGACCCGAATGTAATAAGCTATTCTCAACTTAAAGGGGCTAGCCACTTTATTAAACTTTTTTTTTTTGCTTAACTGTGTTTATTGAGAAATTTTCAATTTTATAAGAGAACAAGACCCTAACATAGGGTTATCAATGCAAACATTGGATCTGGGACCCACAGGAGAAATGGGCAGGGAATAGAAGGGGTATGGAAGAAGAAGGAAGGGAGAGGTTGTATCAGGTCACTAAGTTCCATTTAATTCAGAATGGCAACTCCCATTCTCTCCAGCCGTTAGTGGGATCCTTTTCCAGCTTAAAGGTCGGAATTCATAAAGTATTGGCTGGTAAAATGACGGCCTTGCAGGATAGTTTTACCCAGTTCTGGGGGAAAAAATCAGTGTGGTGTGTGTGTGTGGGGGGGATCATAATATAATTAACACAGAACTAAACCAAAGAACCATGGCACTTGCTCATCATCTCATCCCGAAGGTTACGCCACCCCCACCCAGCCCAAGCATGGTGTATTATAAGATGTTACCACATATATGTGCTAGGCTACAAATACTATCATTCCTGATCCAATTTCAATCCAGTTCTGTCGGGGCATCTCCCACAAGCTGTCGCTCCTGGTACCACACTGTGCTCAGAAATCAATTTCTGATATCTCGTCTCATCTCTGGTGACAGCACACTAATAAAACTTTCCCAAGTGGCAAAAAAAAGATTGTACTCGTTTTGTCCTACTCAGGGAGGCCTCTATCCAGTCCATACGCATTATATACATGGGTTTATCTAAAAACAATCTGAACGGGGGTGCGGTGGGGCTGAGACAGGTTTGGAGGATGCTTTTACAGCCCGCTGTCTCCACTGCCCAAAGATAGCCCACAGCGGGTCTCTAGGGGCATAATTTGTACGATATTTAGCTGTAAAGACCATAATTGTCTGCCAGAAAGGCTGGATAACCGGGCATGCCCACATACCTCACTGTGACATCTCCAGCATGCTGTTGTGTGGTATATACCCATATGAAACCCTCTAGTTGGAGTAATATAGGAGCGATGTCACAACTGGAGGTAGCTCCAGGCATTGACCATGGCCTTCAGGAGCTGCGATAGACGGGTCTGAAACTTAGTCAAGGGAGTAGGCAAGGTAATATAGTCCAACAGGGGGTGAAGGAGGGCATAGTTTAGGGAGATCTGTTTGTATTGTCTGCTGTTCCTATTAAACCAGGCTCTGTACACTTTATTGAACTTATGCTATGTGGCATGAAAACAATTGTAAATTACCTTCTGATGGAATTCTCAAGCATTGTCCTGATCCTCCAAGTTGATCCGGCGGCATCCTCTTAATCTTCTGTCATCTTGTCCTCGCTGCTTGTGCAGGCTGACCCCAGACAGGAGGAACATGTGAATATTTTTGTTCTCAGTGGTAAGAGATATTGGCAGAACCATACATTAAAAAGGAAGATTTGGAAAGCTTTTCTAAAATAAAGAAAAAAAATCAGGCAGTCACAGTACAGATGTATAAAGCTGTCTTAAAAAAGTTAGCAACCAATCAATGTCCAGCTTTGATTTTTTTTTTAAGGGAGCAGATTGAAATGTATGATGTATACAGGGAACCGTGAAATAAAAGTAATCCACCTATGAACATAACTGGCAGAGTTGTACCAACCCTATATATTAGACATATGGGAACATTCATCACTATGGTATATACAGTGACAGTCTGTATACAGGGGGTCCCCTACTTAAGAACACTCGACTTACATACGACTTACATACGACTTACATACGACCCCTAGTTACAAACGGACCTCTGGATATTGGTAATTTATTGTACTTTAGTCCTAGGCTACAATAATCAGCTGTAACAGTTATCAGTGGTGTCTGTAATGAAGATTTATTGTTAATCCTGGTTCTTATGAGAATCCAACATTTTTAAAATCCAATTGTCACAGAGACCAAAAAAGTTCTGGCTGGGATTACAGTGATAAAATATACAGTTCTGACTTACATACAAATTCAACTTAAGAACAAACCTACAGACCCTATCTTGTATGTAACCCGGGGACTGCCTGTACATGCTGCTGACACTATGGCAATTATGATGACATCACATCTGGTGCATAGCCGGAGACATCTTGACAGCCTGAAGGGGACAGGTCCAGGTAAGTAGCTCATGGACACATATTATTCCTTCTCTGACAGTTTTCTTGCAGATAAGGCATCTAATGAGACCCTTCTCTACCAGTTTTTAGACTTTTCCACCCACGTCTCAGGAGAGCCGGGTGAGAGTGGGGCAGGGTGGAGACTATACCACATCAGACTTGGTCTACACAAGTTGACCTGATAGAGATGCCTTCCAGATCAGAGCCTCCAAGTAGATCCGGTGGCGGGGTGGGGAGAATATTAAAATGTTAGTCTTCGTAAATTGTGAAGCTGTGGAGTATCTGATGAGAGTTTGAACTTTTAGGTTCGGAGGAAAGGTGTGATTTGGCACAGCTTATATTAGACAGACTGGAGCAGTTTTATTAAAGTTGTTGTAAGGTGAGACAGTGCAATGTTGTGCAACATCCCTGCCAATGCAAGGCAGAGGAGTTGTTGCGAATAAGCCCCTTAAATGTGTGTCCCCCTGGTAGTGAGTCTGATCAGCTCCCCTGCATGACACTACACATATGCTCAGGTAATTGTGCAGCGGTAGATTCTGCCTGAATAGGCAAGGGTTAAAGCAATGTTAATGTCATCATCCAATGATGTTCCACTTTTGTAACAGGAGTGTGATTTGAGAAGCAGACCACCTGACTAGGGAGTAACTCAACCCTTAGTCAGGGGAGGAGTTAGAGAAGAGTTCCGGAAACTTCAGAGAGATTAAGGCTATATTCACACTGCCGTTGCCCGCCCGTACCGTACCGTAGCGGGCAACGGCAGTGTACGGGGAGAGGAGGAGGAGGTGAGCGCAGCTCACCCCCGCCCCTCTCCATAGCAACCTATGGCGCACGGCCCCGTATTACGGGAAAAGATAGGACAGGTCCTATCTTTTTCCCGGGTACGGAACGGTACGGTGCTCCGTAGGGTGCCGTGCGCCCATAGGAGTGTATGGGGGACGTATATCGGCCGTATATACGTCGGCCGTATATACGTCCCCCATACGTTCGTGTGAATATAGCCTAACTCTGGAGATCAAGCTCTCAACACAGCTCATGCTCTGCTCATAGGCCTCCTAGGCCTCAGCAACCATATACAGAGTGACACAGGACAAAGCTGCAGCTTCCAGGATTGGACACAGCTACATCCCAGCCTGCCCCTGCTTCCAGGCTGGTGACACAACTCCTGAGGTTCCTCTCCACAATCACTCCAGTACTGCACTTGTACAGAATCGATTACCGTTGGTTGAATAAAGAACTGTAAGTTACTTTTATACACAACATTGCCTCCGTCTGGTCCCTGCTAAGGCTGTATCACCACCAAAGGTCTACCAGGAACACACTACAGACTCTAAGGGTTGCCCCAGGGAGAACCAGTACCACAGCCTCTCCCTTTACATTATTTCTTGCCAACACCACCTGCTGGAGACCTGCCAGGCTGTAGGACTGTCCTCGGTCCCCAGACCAAGCACCGTGACACTAGCGTGCCTAGGCCACAACCGCCAGCCACTCCGGTATTCTGGGACCCGGCTGCCTCCAGGCCCCAAGAGAAGGCTAGGCCCGGTGGGGGATGTTTCAGTTGTGTCTGGATGTGATGGATATCACTGTGTCTGGATGATAAATTTGGTGTCATAGCCTGTCTAGCCGCACTTTACAACTCCTATTAGTTTGCTTAGTTTACTTTATAAAGCAGCGCCAAAATTCTGCCACTTTAATTCTTTTTGGTACACTGACTTTTTATTGCTAAGCCTCGCCTCTTTCACCGGCCACACACCCTTGCCATACTAGTCGTAAAAACACCTAAAACTGTCTAAAACCCTTAATAGCTACTATGGAAAGTAAAAGGTACAGGATGAAACAATGTACAGTGTGGGGGGGGGGGATATGGAAAGGGGATATTATATGTAAGAGGTACAGGACAGGCCATTGTAGCATGTAGCTTAGCGCTTAGTCAGGGAATGAAGAGATATAGGGACAGATCATTGGTTTGCGCCCGCATATACGTCCCCATAGACAGCAATGGCGCCCCGCATGGGGAAAAGTCCCAGTCCAGCTGTTCCGGTAGTGGTTATTCCAGAATACATTCCTTTATGCATCCTCCAGGGGTAGATACAGTTGACTGCAGTGGTGAAGCAGGGAGACATTGGGGCACATTTACTGAGGGTCCGTCGGTCCGTCAGGTTTCCCAAATGTTTTCGTTTTGTGCTGAACTGCCCCGGGTTTTTGGCGCATGCGATCAGATTGTGGCATTGGCGCTGGCTTTCATGCGGCACAAATTGGGGGACGTGGTCGTCGGACAACCTAACGGATTTGGACAAACCGCGGAATTTAAAAATAAAATTGTGTCGCAAGATCAGCACTCCCATCCAGTGGGAAGAAGAAGGTGAACTCCAGCGGACCTCCGCGGGGGAAGCGACAGATGCATGAAATTGGACGCACGATCTTAGTGAATTTCGGCAGCACCGAATCCTCGTCGGACATTCCGGATCGGTGGTGTCAACGGGACGGGTAAGTAAATGTGCCCCATTGGCTCCACAGGGGGATATTTATCATGGCTTCAGCTGGCACTTGCGATTATTTTTACTAATCTGCCATCTTTACCCCAGGGGGTGTGGAGGGGCATGAAGGGGGGCCATGGCCAGCCGGACATTCCTGTCCCTGCTCCTGCGCAAAAAATATCAGAAACCTCTTTTTTAAATTCCTGTTAAGTTCTTTTAACATGAATCTTGATAAAGTTTATTTCAGGCTGAGACGTTTATTTGCATGTCCTGGATTGACCTACATATAAATTTAGAGAAAATGACCCATTTATTGCTACAAATTCCATTATTAATCAGTCTTAATTTGCAAGCGCGCTTATGCTGATTAATAGATCACAGTGAATAGTGCACAGACAGATGTACAGTAAGTCGCTTTGTCTGCAGAGATCTTCTCAAACAGTAGTCATATTCAGGAATGCCCAAATTTCTACAAGTTTCTATTAGGGTGTGGGAATCTTTCAATACACATAAAATGCAATAACTATGCCAAATAATCTGTGCATATATCTTTTTAATGGATTCCTTTAAGAATTTGCAAAGGGCATAGTTGAGTCTAGACAACTTCTAACAGCTGGATTAACATGGGACTTAGCTAATAAAAAGTCATTCAGAAGCTGCAGCATAATACTGTAACCCAATCTTCTGGACGCAGAGTAATTATAGCATCCTAATAAATAAGAAAAGAACTATGAAGAAAATGTTAACTTGTAATAGTTATGTAAAAATGGCTCTTCATGTGAACTGCTGTAGTCAATGTAGCCATCAGGAATTTTGGGGCCCGTACAAGCATTTTTTTTCACTCCCCCATCCCAGTACAACCATTAGAGTTTACCATCATGAACCATATGACGTACCATTGTCACACACTTTAGGAGGTTAGTCAGTGACCACAGTACTGATCAAGAATCAGAGACATCTGGCAACTCACAGATGAAGATCTGCTTATTCAGCAATATAAATGAATATGATTTATTACTGCTGTAGATCCTTTATTTTATATAAAAATAAAAAACATAACAATACAAACCAAACATAATATACAATATATATATACAATAACTTACCTGCTGGGCCAGCCCCATTCACATTGAGCAAAAACAATAACTTAAAATACACCAAAATGAATAAACACCAAATACCACAACCCCCACCCAACCGAGTGTCACATCCTAATCCAAACCAATAAACAAAGACAAGCCACACCCACAAACAAACATAAATGACCATAAATATACATAAACCCACCCCACACCCTCTAATAACAAACCACCCCACACCCATTTCTTTTTAAATATATAATAACAAACACATAATACACATATCACTACACTGCACTAGATCCCTCGCCCGCACCCTCCCCTTCCCCCCAGACACTGGTCTAACGTCCAAAGTTTGCGTAAGTAGTCTAGACCAGTGTCCAAGGTTAGTTCATAAATCCCACCACCATCACCCCCCTCCCGACCTAACACTAGATCCCAAACCCAACTACATGCAATATATACAGCATAACTTGAAGAAACATAATACAAATAAAATCTGAACAACATCAAAACCACATAAAGCCCAGGTTCGGCGCTTGCAAGCCCAACATCACTACATGCTCAGAACACAAAACAAAAATCTACTGTGCAGCATCAGCCCAACACCAGGAGCGGACATGACAGACTAAGGGACACTAAAGGAGAACCCCCTCCAAAGGAGAGAGGCCCTCCCCGTGCCAGCCTCTCATACTCCAGAGAGCGCACCTTCACCAGGTCACCCAGAATGTTCCTAACCACCTCATCCACAGGGAGGATTTTACGCTGCGTCGATACTAAACACTGCGCGTTCCACGTGTGGTACCTAACCACTAGGCTAACTAGAAATAACGTGCAGCGATCCCAGCCACCCAGGCCTCTGAATGCTCCATAGGCCCACTCGGGATAGGAGAGACCGGCCAACCCGGGCCAATGGATGGAGGTTGTACACCTCTGTGTTAAAGGGGCACTGAAGCAGGAAGTGGTCCATGCTCTCCAGCAGGCCACCGCGGCACTGTGGCAGATTTACTTACCCGGTCCATTCACAATCCAGCGTCAGGTTCTCCGACGCTGATTCGTGTCTTCCAGCGGTTCACTAAGGTAGTGCGCCCGATGTCCACCAGGTGTCGCTGCTGCGCTGAAGTCCGCTGAGGTCCGCCGGAGTTCACCAAGCTACGCTGGGTGCAGGTAAGCGCGTGACAAGCGACACATTTTTTGAAAAAAATACGACGACTTTTCCGAATCCGTCGGGTTTTCCGATTTCCGTCGCGTGCATGCCGGGGCCGATGCGCCACAATCCAATCGCGTGCGCCAAAAACCCGGGGCAATTCAAGGAAAACGGTAATATTCGGGTAACACGTTGGAAAAATGCGATTCGTGCCCTTAGTAAATGACCCCCACTGTGTTCATAAAAATACCACAAGCAATTACAGAATATTGTCTCCTGGATAATATTTTGTCCTGCAATTTACAACTGACCACACTGCGCCCCTGCATATATAAATTATACATTGTGAATCCTTCATGAATTATAATACATATTACACCCCTTGAATATATATACAACAGTTGAAAAAAATCATGTGGCCACTAAATGAATATGTATATCTATATTAATATATATCTATCAATATTATTCATTATGCTAAATATAGTTCGCCCTGACTTTATTAGAAAAAAAACCCTATTTTATGCCACCCAAATAAAATGCCCGGTTTTGACCATGCAGGTGTCCTGATGAAGATTGTTCCAGGTGGAATGCATTGGGGCAAATTTATCAAGCTGTCTGAAAGTCAGAATATTCATAGTTGCCTATGGCAACCTATTACAGCTCAGCTTTCATTTTACCAGTGCTCATGAATATTTTAAAGGGAGCTGTGATTAGTTGCCATGGGCAATTAGGAATATTCTGACTTTCAGACAGCTTGATAAATCTGCCCCATTGTGTCCCAATGCATTGTGTACCGTATATACTCGAGTATAAGCCAACTCAAATTTAAGCCGAGACTCCTACTTTTACAACAAAAACCTGAGAAAACCTATTGATTCGAGTATAAGCCTAGTGTGGGAAATGCATTGGTCACAGCCTCCTCCCAGTATGTAGCTATTCAGCCCCCTGCCCTCCGGTATATAGCCAGCCAGCCAGCTCCAGGTTGCCCCCAGTATGATGAGGACGCTTTGAGCGTCTGAAACGCGTTGGAAATTTTTGCTGTTTCCCATGTCTTTTAAAATGGACTAAATAAAGAAGTTATTTTATGCTGTGACCAACTTGGATTTGAGCCGGATCATTTATTTGTTCCTATTGGATATCACTCGTCTGGGGCGAGGACCCGTGCTCTCCAATACTCAGCGTCTCACACATGGTATGAGCTGGACTTTATTTCTTTATTCCATACAGTCAGCCCCTACATTGGCACACATATTGCATCACTATTGGACACATGACACATCTTGGATGGTGGGGTCCTAACTTTAGACTTCATTTATAAAACACATAATATCAGTGGCGTAACTAGAAGCTGTTGGGCCCCAGTGCAAAGTCTGTGCCAGGCCCCCGACTATAATGTAGGGTTTATAGTAATAGTCTTCTCATATGAGAAAGTGACACCATAAGGGCCCCCTAAACCTCTTGGGCCCAGGTGCGATCGCAACCTCTGCACCCCCTCAAGTTACGCCCCTGCATAATACCTATTTGTGGATCTGGGTGATAAGTTATAATTAGTAATGAGAGGACCTGTTAAAATGTTAAAATCCGGGTTGGTGGCAGTAACATCCTCCATTGGTGCTGGCATTTAAGAGGCTGTGTCCGTGCGCCGCCATTTTGGTTATGGATGTCGCCCCTAATGACGTCATTGAGGAACGACAATCCTCCCCAAAATAGCCGCACCACCGGCATGCAGCCGCAGCCATTCAACTTTTGGCACTGGTATTTAAAAACCAGCCAGAAGCAACCCCATTTACGAAGGTCATCATTGGTTCGGATCTTAGATGAAAAGAACACAAAGTTTCATTCACTTCAAAGGTGAGCAAGTTAAGTCATTGCAGACATATGCAACGTCTAAGTCTTTCCATCTCCTTTGAGAGATGCTGAGGCTTATGACGCAGTCAATAAAGCACAAGGTATTTCTATTGATTCCAGCAGCTGCTCTCTATGGAACAAAGGTGGCTGTAAAAAAAAAATATGAAAAAATAATTCACGCTGCTTTATGCCAAGAAATATAGAAAGATTTCATTTCTTTTTCCTTTGGACATTTTATTGTGCTGATCTCATAGTCAGTGAATGAATTCCTTTCATAATTTAAGAGGAAAAGTACTTTTCAGTGACAATTGAAGAAGTGAAGTGATTACTTCAGAGACTATTAAATCACTTCTAGATTTAGTTCTCATTTGCCAGCAATAACCTTGGTTAATAATATTTTTTTCTTCCGCCGCAGGATGCCTTACTGAAGCGCAGTTGTCTCATTTCATATGTATCTAAAAGATAAAGGGCGCAATACCTCAACTCTGGAACAGATGAGAGGACGGGTGCAGTCGTTTCTCCAAGTATTCCTCTAACCTAGGCTCAGACGACACAGTGGGCGCAGAATGGCTCCATCTTCCACACTCCCTGGGAGCTGGTATAGTGATAATGTGGTGACACTGGGTGTGATGGTGCTTATAGTCTCTCGGTTTAAGGGTTCATGGCTGTTTTTCTATGAAAGGGCCCCTGGTGGTGTGGGACAAACAATGATTCAGGAACAAAGGAGAGCAAAACAAATCTGTGTGGTGTGTCCCAGCACTCCCCTGATGGCAGATATTAGGAATATTAGGATAGACATGTTGAATTTAAGAGAAGTGTGACGGTGGCTTGATCCCCTCCCTTTAAAAAAAATACATAGGCATAGTTGAACAAGGGCCAACTCAGCTGATGCACCTCATCACATTAAAGGAAAAGAAAAGGAAATTCCCAGCTCACCTCCGGCCATAAATTGGAACTGGCACGGCACTCGCCTTGTTCACAAAGGCATAGACAATTATCCTGTGGATACAAGAATATGACTCAATAAAGATTGAAAATTCACTGGACTCTAGCTGAACCATTGGATTATTTCTTGACCTCATCACATTTGCCATGATCTTGAGGTATCTTTGATTCTATGACCAGTTGTGCACCAGCCATGAGGCGACTTGAGCACCATCTGCAGCAAGATGAGGGGGGCAGCATCAGGGGTGCAATTATCCACTATAAAGCAACACTAGCCCCTAATAAATAATGTCCTTTCACACCTCATGTTAGCACGAGTGTGACACTGCATGGAGAACCCATAAATAACCCGAAAATAATGTAATATATATCTACTGGAGGGGTACCGATCTATAGCACGGCTGAGGCTGGAGAGAGTTTAGGTTCAAGTTTAGGTTGAAAAAAAGCAAGCTGACACAAGCAGATGAAGTGGAGGCTTTAAAAAGAGGCATCAAGTGTGGTATTAAGGCTTAAAAAAGCAACTGGTATGGTGGTTATGAAGCAGCCTCTCATCATTTAGTCAGGCCTGCAGTCTAAGGGTAACTAAATTCTTGCTTATAATGCACAGCACACAACTGCGTGGCTACCTGGAGACCAGAGGGGACACTTGCTGGGGGCAATCTCACTAGCAATCCCTCTACTACTATTGGGAGGAGAATGATTTAAGTGTATTCAAGTGTACTCCTGGTGTATCATCTGAGCATTTAGCGTTTTCACCAAAATTGCTCATCATGTCCTCCTGATTTAGCTTTTAGCCTCAATAAGCACATGACAGAAGGTCCTCCAATAGGACAATGAAATGTTTTTGTTACCACCTGAAAACAATGTTTATTATTTTAGATAATGATTCACACCAAGAAAATCTCATTAGCTGGACATCTGGGGAGTTGATTCTAAAACGAGCATTGTGTATAAGAATCGTTTCTCGGTAATTATGAGATCCAGATGTGAAGAATTCATTTTTGACAAAACTTCTTCACATAAGTAGTGAAATGGTCTTAAAACTGAGAGGTTATTCTACTTAGGCCGAGCTCATACATCATGTTTATGATATGTTATGTTTACTGCACAGGAGACCACTCTGCCTTATTGACTACCCAAAGCCATATTAAGTGGGAAGCCATATTAAGAGAAAGGTAGCTACTTAGCTAAGCTTTTATTGGAGGTTCCTAGATTTCAATTATATTACAACACTTGATCAACTGTGTTTGTAAGAGAAAGTTCAGAATAAACATATATTCCCACTGTAGGATCTGCATGTTCTCGCTCCTAGGGTAGACTCCAAATGTAGGGAATGCCTGTATATCGATGCAAACTTATGATTTCCTGATACTTTGGGTAAAGTCTTGATGAATATATATCTGGACACCAAAACTGTGTTATGCAATAAGGGATTGGCTTGATTGGACTTCAGGACATATAAGGACTGTGAGCCCTAAGGCTAAACCCTGTTTCCAGCCATTCCTACCTAATTACCAAGCCTTCCTTAAAGGGAACCCGTCACCACTATTTTCACAAATACAGGTAGTGACAGGTTCCTATAGAGCTCTAGTAACTATCTACAGCGAGTCCAGGTGGGCGTGGCCTCCTCAGGTTGAGTCCAGCAGCTTCTCTCCATCCCTATTGCTGTATGCTGCTATAATATCATGTGACCAGGGTGACATCATCGCAGGGCCTATAGCTTTTGTAGCATTAGGAACTGTACAATAAGCATATATGTCATGAAATCACAGCATATTTTATCACATGAAATCACAGCAGCCTGCATGGAGAGGAGTAGAAGTCCATGGAGACTGCTGTGATTGTTTTATGTGGTCAGATATGTACATGGGGTACAGTTTTCATATTAAGTAGCTTAAGGACCTTTGATTATGTCACCCTGGTCACTGGACATTAGGCCACGCCCCCTGGACTCGCTCCAAAGCTGCATAGATACCAGGCAAGATTATAACTCTGATTTTATGGGGATCTGAGGGAAACTACTTTTAGCTACTAGATAGTTACTAGAGCTCTATAGGAACCTGCCACTACCTGTATTTGTGAAAATAGTGGTAACGGGTTCCCTTTAAGTGGTAGGTGCCAACTGGTCAACCTACCCTTTGTGCGCCAAAGTGCAAACACAGAAACAAAGACTGAACAATTCAGACATAGAAGAGTAGTCCACAGATATGGGTCGGAGGACAATGCGCTACAGAATCGATAGGCTAAATGGTTGGTCAGAAAACAGGCAAAGGGACAAGAGATCCAAGATACAGATGTCAAGATAACCACCAGCAAGCTCCAGAGGAAGACTTATAGCAAGAAAGTTGGAGATGTGTGGAGAAATGTGAGTGGAGGAAGATTCTGTCCATCTCAGCTAACTTTACAGTTTGCAACCCAGAACAAAATCCTTAGGAGACAGATGGGTGTGATGGAAATCAATGAGGACAGTCATGAAAGGAGGAAACCAGTGTACAGACTAGTAAGGTAAGAATGTTACAAAATCACACAGATAAGCACATCTTCAGCGAAAAATCTTTACGAAAAGAGGATGCCACTGAAGTCCAAACAGACACAAATGTTACAGATTTTAAAAATTTGACAGCAATTTAGAAACCAGGTGAGTATTGTAATATTAGATATTTATGTCCTGATCATGAGATGAAGCTGATCCGCACACATGTGCATTACCTATGATCAGTTACAATGGTATTTTATGATCCTACTTATTGACCTTTAATACCCTGTGCCACAAGCTTGAATTTAATGAGTCAAAAAAAAATGAAAAGAATGGTTCATTCAATTAAGTTTTTTTATACGATAAACCTGGTCTTTGACCAAATATGCAGTTTGGAAATTTGCTGAACGAGAAATGGAATTTGCTGAACCTTTGCATATCAGTCCCATAATCTGGACGTCTTGTCCATTCTTATAATAATAAACTAAACAGCAGGCATGTGTAAAAATAATGGTGTTCTGGCTCTTACGAAACGTAACCAAACCACAGAATGTTAATGCGATATTAATTGTGCAAGTGATAATTAAACATCTCTCCTGCTTTCTGTGTTATTATGACTCCTGGAGCTTGTAAAAGGTAGGGACAGGAGTAGGTGTTTCATAGTAAATGAAGAAACTTGTTCTTCCCTGTGATATCTTTTTCTTGATAGACTACTTATCCAGCATACCGTATATACTCAAGTATAAGCCGAATCAAGTATAAGCCGAGGTACCTAATTTTACAACAAAAAAATGGGAAAAACTATTGACTCAAGTATATAGCAAGCCCTTGCCCCAGTATATAGCTAGCCCCTGCTCCAGTATATAGACAGCCCCCTTCCCCAGTTTATATCCAGCCCCGTGCCTCAGTATATAGCTAGCCCATCACCCAGTATATAGCCAGCCGTTGCCCCAGTATATAGCCAGCCCTTGCCCCAGTATATAGCTAGCCGCTGTCCCAGTATATTGCTAGTCCATACCCCAATATATAGCCAGCCCCTGTCCTAGTATACAGCCAGCCAACCCCCAATATATAGCCAGCCCACGCTCATGTATATAGCTAGCCCATGCCTTAGTATATAGCCAGCCAGTCTCCAGTATATAGCCTGCCATCCCATGCCCCAGTATATAGCCAGCCCATGCCCCAGTATATAGCCAGCCAGCCCCAATATGTAGCCTGCTAGCCCCTAATATGCAGGCTGCCCCTAGTATATAGCCAGCCAGCCATACTGTTTTTTCCAGCCCCTGCCCCAGTATATAGCCAGCTTCTGACCCAGTATATAGCCAGTCAGCCCATAGTTTATAGCCAGCCCATAGTATATAACCAGCCAGCCTCCTGTACCCAGCATATAACCAGCCAGGATAAAGCAAAAAACGGCTCAGCCAAGCTCCAGGCAGTGCGTTTTAGGTCCTTTATTATTGCATGAGAAAATACAAAGTTCACATTGTGGGGGGTCAGCAACAGCTTACGCTATGATTAAGCTGTGATTAAGGACAGTAAATTCTCCCGAAACGCTTTATCCTGGATATTTTTGGCCCATCAGAGGGGTGGTTCGTGCCTTGCTCGGTATGTCCTAATGGGAGGTGAGCTGGTTTTCTTCATTTACACTATATAACCAGCCAGCCCATAGTATATAGCCAGACAGCACACAGTCTATAGCTACGATAGTCACAGGCTACGATGTCAGCAGGTGGCTGGAGGAAAGAAGACCTGCGGAAAGGAGAGTATTGACTTTGTTTTTTATATAGACTTGAGTACAGGCAGTCCCCGGGTTACATACAAGATAGGGACTGTAGGTTTGTTCTTAAGTTGAATTTGTATGTAAGTCGAAACTGTATATTTTATCATTGTAGTTCCCGACAATTTTTTTTTTGCCCCAGTGACAATTGGAGTTTCAAATTTTTTTTGCTGTAAAAGGACCAAGAATTATCAATAAAGCTTCATTGCAGACAATTTTAAGCTGATTATTGCAATCTGGGACTATTTTAAAGCATCCAGAGAGCTTCACCAGAGGTCACAGTGGGCAGAGGGGTCCGTCTGTAACTATGGGTTGTCTGTAAGTCGGGTGTCCTTAAGTAGGGGACCGCCTGTATATAATCTGAGTTTATTTTTCATTTTTTGTGCTGAAAAACCCGGCTTATACTTGAGTATATGTGGTAATTACAACCTGCAAAGGTTGTCAGAAAGATAAGTAGTGAGTTTATATTTTTCTTCTATAACTTCCTACACCTGTACTAACGTTCAATTCAATGCCCTTACTCAGCATCTTATACTTGTCTTGTAAACATTACATAAATGTCTGAACACTATGTACAATTAGTACATGTAGTACATATAGTACAGTCTATGTTTAGATTTTGGGTGCCATGTTGTATTTGGTATTCCTGATGATAGATCAGGGATCAGAAAACCCATTAGTTCAGGGGTCATAAAGGTAAACTTTTGGTCAGATTTATTAATAATTTCTAAAATGTAGTCAATATAGACTATACAGTGTCAGGGCTCGGTGTTAGTGACCCCCTGGACCACCGCAGACGATGACACAAGCCGACACCTGGGAACGGAATCTAAGTGGCACCCTGTCTTCACCAGAACCTGCTGTAAAGCAGGATTGTCTTGCTGCGGCGTGATGCCACCAGGTCGTTCCACAGGTGCGGTGGGAGCCAAGGTCGAGGTACTGAATCACTAGGCAGCCTCTTGGTCAGGAACAGGCAGATGTTCAAGGCAGTGGACAGAGCAGGAGTTCAAGGCTGGCAACAAAGGAGCCAGGGTCAGGTCTGGGGTTCCAATGGGAGGTCAGAAGGGAAGGAACTAACACAGAGGGAAGATTTGTGGCATGAAGCTGAAAGATCTGGTGGGGGTTGCTGGGAGAAACCGGCTTTTAAAGAATACCCGGAAGTAGCAAGCGCCAATCAGCCAGGACTGGCGCAGGAACGCGGAGAGATGTGTCCATGCCACCACGGAGAGGCCTACGTCTGGCACATACTAAACTGTCTAGACTAGTAGCGTACACTACCAATAAGTTGGCTTATTTTATCCCAAATTTTTCAAAAACATTGCCACATTTTTGGCATATACTAAACCCCTATTTGCTTGTGAGGCATGTTCCTTGGTACAAAGCACAAAAATGCCTTGACCCAAGACCCAGATTATAGTCTCAAGACCCCTGAGGAGGCAATGTTAGGTGGCGAAACATGTCGGGGGTATCGTAGGTTTTAGACAGCAGGGTGTCACGATGTGTAAGCATGATAGTGTCTGTTGGACTGTAGAATTTAATCTATAGCTACAATTAGGTGTAGAGGTTACCACTAGTATCAGGACGAGTAACGTATGGAAGACATACTGAACATATAATATGTATGCAAAATGACCCCACACCCTACGGAGCTCTACAACTTGTCTGAGATAAAGATTCTGCAATTCACCTACACCTGTACCTTACTACTACATGCACCGTTCACTAATCTTGTAGTTTTAATCTTATTGAAATTAAAGTTATATTTTAGTGATGGAAAAGGGTTAATGTCAGCCAGGACATGCATGTATTATCATATATGAGCTTATTTTTTGTGGGATGAGATAAACATTATAGTCATCCCATTTTGAGGTGGTAATAAATACCTCATTGCTGAAAATATATTAATCCTTTCGTGGGGGGGGGGGGGGGTGTTCAAAATCAGTTTTTGCTGTATACTGTATAGTATAGATATCGTATATACTCAAGTATAAGTCAAGACACCTAATTTTAACACAACAAACTATTGACTCGAGTATATGCCAAGTATATAGCATGCCAGCTCATGCCCCTAATATAGCCAGAAGGCCATTGCTCCCAGTATATAGACAGCCCCTGCACCCCAGTATATTGCCTGCAGCCACTGCCCCCAGTATATTATCACTAGTCTCTGCCCCCCCCCGTATATAGCCTGCAACCCCTGCCCCGCAGTATACAGCCTGCAGCCCCTGACCCCCAGTATATAGCCTGCAGCCCCCTGTCCCCCCAGTACGTAGCCTGCAACCCCTGACCCCCAGTATATAGCCTGCAACCCCTGACCCCCAGTATATAGCCTGCAACCCCTGACCCCCAGTATATAGCCACTAGTCCCTGCCCCCCAGTATATAGTATGCAGCCCACGCCTCTTCCCCAGTATATAGCCTGCAGCTTCTGCTCCCCCAGTATATAGCCTGCAGCCCTACCCACACAGAATATATCCTGCAGCCTTGCCTCCCCCCCCCGGTATATTATCACTAGTCTCTGCCTCCCCCCCCCCCAGTCTATAGCCTGCAGCCACCGGCCCAGTATAAAGCCTGTAGTAAAAAAAACAAAAAGTGTATTTACCTTCCAACGCCCCCCCAGGCAGTTCCTCTTCTATCCATCGACTCCGGCATCCGCTTGCCTGCGACAGACCGTGCAGGGACCAATCCCATAAGAGGACCTGCTGGTTTTTACTCAATTATAAGCCGAGTTAGGGTTTTTCAGCACATTTTTTGTGCTCAAAAATTTGGCTTATACTCGAGCATACACGGTAATTATGTTCTACGTGTCAGTACAATTATGGTGGCATTCCATTTACATAGATTTTATGGTTGAGTAGTTTCACAGAATTTTGTATTGCCATTCTAAGAGCTGTGACATTTTTATTTTTTTGTTGACTGAGCTGTTTGAGTGTTTAATTATTTTGGTACACGTTGTACTTGTTATTGGTATAATTTCTGTTGAAATCTGAATTTTTGATCTCTCTTGATCTAATACTCTTTTTGTGAGAAAGTTGGACGCAAATCGTAATTTATTTATTTTTTGCAGGTTCAGTAATGATTTCATTTCATTTTACGGCTTGTTATGGATGCGGCACTACCAAATGTGTAGTGTTTGTGTGTTGTTGAATGGGAGTTTCGTAATGGATAGTCGACTTGTTACCAATTTATTATTTTAATATTTATTTATTTTTTCTTTATAAACATATTTCAAAAATGTTTTTTTTTACATGTCTAATTAATCCCATTAGGATCATATGATCACTTGTTCAGATTAATATACTGCACATGCTGCTGACAGCATCGCCCTGGAGTCTTTCACTGGACTCTAGGGTTGCCATTGAGATGTTTGGAATCCCCCGTATAAGGGGCAGTGGCCATCAGGATGAGGATAGTTGATGACCACAATGAGGATAGTTGGATATCTGGCTAAATAGTTGGGATCACGAGTATCTGAGCCCGTGGAATCTCTAAGGAGTGCATGGACGTCAGGATGCGGCAATAGGTTTTTAAGATCTTTTTATTTTAACATAAATCCCATCAACCAAGCTGCCTGACCCTTTTCTCACCGATAATAGAGGTGCTAACGGTTAAATTAAGAGGGGTTTAATGACAAGAGACTCCAATAGGGCACCGTGGCTGAGTAAGTAGCACTTCTGACTTGCAGCACTGGAGTTCAAGTCCAATCCAAGTTAACATCAGAGTTTGTATGTTCTCTCTGTGTTTGCGTGGGTTTCCTCCGGGTACTCCAGTTTCCTCCCACACTCCAAAACATACTGGTAGGTTGTTTAGATTGTGAACAGGGACCAATTTGACATGCTTTGTGCAGCGCTGCGTAATCTGTAGGCGCTATATAAATAAAGAATTATTATTATTAATAACACTAGAAGCTGTGGTGGAGCATGAATGGTGCTGGTCTATTCAAAGTGATGAGAGCCGCGAGGTATTTAGAAATGGGGATGTATGGATATTGCCTCTATTGGGGTCTATGATTTGTTCAGATGTCTTAGGGCAGTGATGGCAAACCTTTTAGAGATCGAGTGCCCAAAATGAGACCCAAAAAACACTAGCTTTTCCCAAAGTGCCAACACGGCAATTTAGGCAGTAACAAACTTATTGGTACCAGAATCTTTGAACTCCAATCCGACCCTGTCCACACCTTTTAACTCTTTGGACAGGACAAAGCAGCACAGGATGGGTCACTTTAAAATATCAGAGCACTACTTGGAATGACTGAGACTGCAGGGAGATGCCATGTCTGGCAAACTCTGTGCCTGGGAGACAGCCCGCGTGCCCGCAGAGAGGCCTCCGAGTGCCACCTCTGGCACCAGTGCCATAGGTTCGCCACCACTGTCTTAGGGTATCTGAGCTCTATACTCTGTAATTGAGCTATAACGCATCAGTTTCTAAGCAGCAATCCATTAAGTCTACAGGTCATAGAAGCCACAATGTAATGAAGTGTCACAAATATGGAGAATTCTTCTATGTTCTACAATTTCTCTTTGTATTAACCGTTTCTGTGAGGCTCATTTCTCATGACAAATCACCAGACATGTTATGGGACGCAGGCGAGGAAGCACTTAGCAGAGCATAGTTAAATAGAAATGTATCTTAGGGGAATAGAGAGAGCCGTCCAGTCTACAGTATTACACTCAGCCTTCCTCTTTACAGAAGGAATAGAAGCACAGGGCTTATCGCAGCCTATCAGAGAAACCCTCTCATGCTCTCTACTTAGGTTTCCACGCTGAACTAGAACTGGCATTTTCCTGGCACCCGGTAATAAAGGTCTCAGCCTACAGTCCGCTGTTATCTTTAATTACCCATTCTCCTTGCCATTTTTCTTAATTGCAGGAAATTCCATAGAACAGAAAGTCAACTGCCCTGAAAAAAACGCTGACACTGCTAATTATTGTGAATGGGACAATAATGAGAAAGCCATATTCATGGCATGACCCTGGTAAACTCTAAAAATACAGTATGGGATAGGAAGGTGCGGATGAATAAGTCATTACTTTACATTCAGTCTCTTGTACCTGCGGTCAAGTTTCAGCATGGACTAGATGTCTGGTTTTTATATCTAACTTCATAATCTACAGGGGACTATGACCGACAGGAAACATGTCTACAAATCTACTGCATTATATTAAATGAAAAATTATGTTTATTATATACAGTGGTAATTAAAAAGCAAATATTAGAATGTTAGTGAATATGCAAATAGTCCAACAAAGACTGGGTTCACATTAAGTTTGAGTTCTTCTGAAGGATTCCCGACGTATCCTTACAACAGGGGGCTAAGACGTATATGCTCATATGGAGGGTTGTTGGCTACTTTTGATATTCAGGGTGTTTCCCCCAATGATGTCTCTATCCTTATATTCACAAGTTGGATGTAAAGAAGTATCTTGCTTCATCTTTCCATCCCGTGTTTCTATATGATTTATACTATGAAGAAGGCCACCTCCTCCAGCCAGAATGGGGGTCATTTACTAAGGGCCCGATTCGCGTTTTCCTGACATGTTACCCGAATATTTCCGATTTGCGCCGATTTTTCCTGAATTGCCCCGGGATTTTGGCGCACGCGATCGGATTGTGGCGCATCGGTGCCAGCATGCACGCGACGGAAATTGGAGGGGGTGGCCGAATGAAAACCCTGCGGATTCGGAAAAAACGCCGCATTTAAAAAAAAAAAAAGTGTCGCTCGACACGCGCTTACCTTCACCCACGATAGGACGGTGAACTTCAGTGCACTCCGATGGTCTTCAGCGCAGCAGCGACACCTGGTGGACGTCGGAGGAACTGCCTTAGTGAATCCCGGCTGGACCCAAATCCACCACAGAGAACGCGCCGCTGGATCGCGAATGGACCAGGTAAGTAAATCTGCCCCTATACTTCTATGTGTAGATATAATCAGGCTACATAGGATTTGTCTGTAGTCTGTTACATGCAGACATAAACTTTTTAAAGATTTTTAAGCAATTCAAAGCTGACATGTAGTAGGTAGAACTTCCACCATCATGGAGCCTGCTAATAAAAGAGAGTTTTATTAGAGAATGAAGCCTGAGATCCTGAAGATTGCAGATCATGGGAACTTGACCATGAGCGAAAAGCTGACGAATGATCTGCTACCTTTTAGCTGACATCTGGTGGGAAGGAATGTAAATGCTACAGACGTCTTGTCATGACATCTGATGACATGTAGCGAGCAGAGTCCCATCTGATCCTACTGCTTGGATCACAGCCCTGAACTACTGAGAATTGTAAAGTTTTTAGTTTTGACACTAAGCAGCAAGTTTTTGAGGGAATTAAAGTAATTGTTCAATTAGTTACTTACAGGTCATGTTTGTCTACAATCTGTCAGATTACTGCCTAGGTTCCCTGAACTTATAATTGTTACATGACAAAAAGGATTTTTACTCCTTCAGATGAGGAATGGAAAGTCTTGCATGGTCCTTGTTTGGACATTTGGCTCCAACACTTCTTAAAAAGAACTTCACGGGGGCAGACATTGGGGCAGATTTGTTGTAAGGTAGGATCTTACTATAATTTTAACGTGTCTTAGGCCTCTATCACACGACTGTATGAAAGCGGCTGTATGCTACCTGGACCGTACCGTTTGCATACTGGCAGCATATGGCCACATTCATTTAACAGTATCGTAAGCAGGAAGCAATGTAACGTAACGTAACGTAAAATAAACATGTTGCATATGTGCTACCTGCTGATTTGCATCGTATGCTTCCATATATCCTGTGACCCATGCCCCTGGAGCCAGGCTGCAGCCTCTCTTACCTCCCCTCACTCCAATGGCAATCCCCATGCTCCAGTGCAAGTGCCGGCTCTGTAAGATTCAAAGGGCCAGCGCACCGATGATTGGTGGTGGCCGGACGGTTGCCATCCCCTTCCTGTGTCCCCTTCCAGAACTTTGAGCCTTGTGCCTTAGAAAAAGCTTCCCAGTTGTTTGTTCCTGTGTTATAGTGATTTACCGTTGTGACCTCGATTCCATTCCTGACTCTGATTCTCTGCTGCCTGTCCTGACCTTCTGCCTGACCACGTCTCCGCCTTCTGATTCTGTACCTCGCCTTGGCCACCACCACAAGAAATGTTTTGCCTGTGGAGCGACCTGGTGGTACCACGCCGCAGCAAGTCCAACCTGCTTTGCGGCTCTGGTGAAAACCGGGTGCCACTTAGACTCTACTCCCAGGTGTTGGCTTAAGTCATCGCTCACGGTCATCGCTCACGGAGTCCACTGATCCTGACAATAGTAATCATTTGCCAGATGTCTTTTACATGCCAGATTAGTGTCAGATTTTCCGACATTTTCTGGGATTGCACGGCTTTGGCAGGTATTTAGCAGGGGATTGTGTCGCACGAGATCAGATTTTGTCGCAGCTGCGCTGGCTTTCATGCGACAGAAATCAGGGGCCAGGCTGTCGGACTATCCGACTGATTTGGACTGAGCGCGGGATTTAACTTTCAAATTGTGTCGCAAGACAATGCACTTACATGCACCAGGAAGAAGAAGGTGAAGTCTGTCGGACCTGAGCGAGGAAGCGACACATGCAGGATATCGGGCACATGATCTTAGTCAATCGCGGCACAGTGAACTCCGTGGACGGGTAAGTAAATGGGGCACATTTACTTACCCGGTCCAGTCGCGATCCAGCGGTGCGTTCTCCGACATTGATTCGGGTTCTGCCGGGATTCACTAAGGTCCGTGCGCCAATATTCACCAGGTGTCGCTGCTGCGCCGAGGTCCGCCGAAGTTCACCTGCTTTTTTCTGGTGTATGTGAGTGCTTGATCTTGCGACACAAATGGCTTTTTAAATTCTGCGGTTTTTCCGAATCCTTCGGGTTGTCCGGTGGCCACGCCCCCCAATTTCTGTCGCGCGAAAGTCGGCAGGATTGCGCCAAAAATCGATCGTGTGCGCCACAATCCCGTGAAATACAGCGCAAAGCGGAAATATTCGGGAAAAACCCGACGGATTCGCGGCTGCGGACCCTTAGTAAATGTGCCCCAATGTGTCCCAATGAGTTTCAAAACAAGTGCAACATCTTCCCACAATCCTCCTTCACTTCAACATAAATGAGCAACAATATCAGTGAATAATCTCTCTGAGAACCCCCCATAGGCTCTTTGCATTTTGACCCGGCTGCCTGAGGCCATCCCTATAGCAGTTGTACATAAACATCCCATCATGCATTGTACCGTACCCAAAAGTAGTGACTACACAAACTATGACATTTTCCTTTTTGTGAAGAAAATGTGAAGAACAAAATGTACCTGATTTATATTTACACTGTAAAAAATATTAATAACATGAGACGACAGATGACTCCTTTTAGATAATTCCTTTCTGATGTTGCAAGAAGCCCTCTGGCCTATGCCCTCTGCTCCTGACAAAGCCCAGAAGATTTCCATGCTTAGAGATTCCAAGGGAAGGGGTGAAAATGCTGCTCAGGAAATGCCTAGGAATCAGACGGAGACCGCATTAACCGTTTCCCTCTGCATCTGGATTCGGGGAGCTTATTTTTGCCCTCAAGCTCTTTGCCACATGCTCAGCTGACACCGACATGAAGGGATATGCACATTTATCAGCATCTTTTTACCTCAAAAGAGAGGAAAGCCCTTCATTCCATGATCTCCTAGTGATGATTTCTCCAGATGTTCTGATAATGTCTGTACTAGATCCTACAGAGTGATGCTTCCTGACCACACATGTGCAGATCTTATCCGTGCCTATATTCCATGTATGTGACTCTAAAGGCCATTTTATATAGAGATCTATGCATCTACACATTAGGCGTCACTCACAGGGGCTCATTTACTAAGGGTCCGCGGACAGCATTTTCTGCAGGTTTCCCGGCGATTTCCGTGTTGCTGTGCATTTAACAGGGGTTTTTGGCGCACACGATCGGATTTTGGCGCATCGTCGCCGGCTTTCACGCGACACGAATCGGGGGCGGGCCTTCTGATGATCTGACGGATTCGGACAACGCGCAGGATTTAACATCGCAAATTGTGTCGCAAGACACGCACTCACATACACCGGGAAGAGGGTGAACTCCAGCGGACCTCAGTGGGAAAGCGACACATGCAGGATCTCAGATGCACGATGTTGGTGAATCGCGCCGGACTTCATCTTCGTCGGACAGTCCGGATCGGAGATTGTGACAGGACCGGGTAAGTAAATGTGCCCCACAGTCTCTATGAGACTGTAAAGTGTATCTCTGTGTCACGTGTGTGAAAATATGTAATATGTATATATATATATATCTGTATCCCTCCTTCATGGCTTTAGGCTTATGTTTGTTTGTATATATCAATATATACAGTTTGTTTTTTATCTAGGCCACACAATCGTAATATAAAGATCAATTTGGGACCCTAAACTACAGGTCCATATGTTCCTGTTGGTGCTTTAGGGTCCAAAATCGACCTGACAGGTCCTCTTTAAAGAGATGTATTACATTAAATGTTAAACTCATGATATACATACACATATGTAATAGACATATACGTATCCATGCGGCTCACACATTAGAAACATGATGGGTGGCACTTGCATATTAGACACATAACTTGTATACATTGGACACATTGCACATACCTGCCGTTCATGTACTTGACACATGACTTTACTCACTAATATATTAATTTTCCATGTCTAATAGGATGAGATGCTTTATGAATGCTGCCTAAACCCCTTAACATTGCTGCACCACCAAAAATGTACTTAATTTAAGCCACATCCCTAAATCCACTCCCTTCAGGCAGTACAATACTGCGCTTAGTGACTCTCACACAGACTAATGCCACCCTCGGTGGGTAAAGACCGTATTAAGAAACTTTGAGGACCCCACATGTATGATGCCACCCTGTTCCCCCACAATGAACAATGCTCTCTCTATTCGCATCCAGAGCAGGAGTGAGCCAAAACTCTCTGCCACCCGAAGGAAAACTATCAAACGCCGCCCCCCCTCCTCCAAGCCTTTCAACAGTAATGTATCATTTTAGTTTTTTAGTAAGTGGCTTCTCCATGCTGTGTCTCACACCCATCCAGAAATCGGGTGTGAAGAGAAAAACTCTAGTTGTAAGGTGCTGCTTTATTGCAGGTGACTGTGCTCCCACCATCCAGAAGTTGGTGCTGCCTGAGGCAAAGGGCTCAACTTAACTTATGGCTGGTGCACTCTTGATCCAGAGGTCGTTAAGTAAACCTATGGGTTGCAATAGATTATAGGTAACCATTGAATAACCATTGAGTCTATAGCATAAGAATGGCGCTCCAGTATTGGTGGAGTCCCAGAAATTGCACTTATCCACTGGTTATAAAAAGGACTACCAAAAGATATGGTCACATGTTATCAGATGGTAATACCCTTTTAAGTTATTATCTTTTACTCAGTGCTCCCATTAGAGCTATTAGGTACTCGAGCCCATGTGGGAATCTATCAGCACAGTTCTACATTTGTGACAACGTTGTAGGCACACTATGGGGCACATTTACTAAGGGTCCATCGAATGCATTTCTGTCGGGTTCCCCAAATTTTTCAGTTTTGCCCTGAATTGCCCCGGGGTTTTTGGTGCACGCGATCGGATTGTGGTGCATCGGCCTCGGCTTGCATGCGACACAAATCGGGGGCGTGGCCGTAGGACAACCCGACTGATTCAGACAAACCGCGGAATTTAAAAATCAAATTGTGTCGCAAGATCAGCACTCACATGCACCGGGAAGAAGAAGGTGAACTCCGGCGGACCTGAGCGAGGAAGCGACACATGCAGGAAATTGGACCCACGATCATAGTGAATCGCTGCAGCTCCGAATCCTCGTCGGACATTCCGGATCAGCGGCGTCAACTGGACGGGTAAGTAAATGTGTCCCCATGTCTTCTATCTTCTTTCAAAGAGGATTTTTCCTCCCAGAGAAATACCTCAGGCGCCTTGGAACTGCCATAAATAAGAAACTCAGCACAGATGACCCTGCATTGAATCTATACGAAGGAGATTTACTATGTAATTTATTTTTAGGAGTATCTGGTTACCAATGGAGGTTGATACAGGGAATAACATGGTTGGGTGAGCGCCAAACTATTTCCCCTCCCTCTGCTGTCAACACAGCGCCAATCTAGCTTTGGGCAGAACTGCTCATTCATTTGAAACAGATGGGCAGCTTGGCATACAAGCCCTATTCTCTGAAATATGGTTCCCAGACAGGGGAGATTTATCAGCAGCGTCTTAGAGCAAAACTGTTCAAGTTGCTCAGGGCAACCAATCAATTTTCCCACAAGATTTGTAAAAATGAAAGCTGAGCTCTGATTGGTTGCCATGAACAACTAGTGCAGTTCTTCTCTCAGACACTTCTGATAAATTTTCCCAATTCTGTAGCAATAAGTGTATTCAGTACTTTATAACAATTGAATTGCCCTTGATAATAATCCTTTAAAGGGGTTGGCCACTTTTCAATAAATCAGTTCCATTAGACAGGTTTCTGCATATATATGTATCTGTAATTTTGCCTCCTGTGAGAGCATCAGCTTTTCCCTGTTCTCCCCATGCTGTACTTTGCATCTCTACACCTTCGGTCCGTCCTAATGGCAGCCTCCAGTGTGTTTTTTTCTCTCAGTCCCACTCACTGACAGAAACAAGGAGGTGGGAAGGGGGAGCTGTATAAGTCATCATTTCCTGCTTCATGTCCCTCCTATTTATCAGTGTAGGAGCTTTCATTACATGTCTATGCAGAGTGCACAGAGAGTCTGCACACAGCAATAAAGGAAGCATCAGGGATGATGAACGAACTGGTAAGCATTCAGGGAATATTATTAAGGCAGTAAAGGCACATAGGCAATTTATGTTAAAAATTTGCCGACCCCTTTAAGGACCGAGCTATTTTTGTTATTTTGTGTTTCCATTTTTAACATCCCATCTTCAAAAATCTATAACTTATTTTTTTATTTTCGGTGTACAAAGCTGTAGAAGGATTTGTTTTTTGCGTAACAAATTGGAAGTACTTTATATCCCATGTCATGTACTGGGAAGCAGAAAAAAATTTCAAATGCTGTGAAATTGACGAAAAAACTGCATTTATGTCATTTTCTTGTGGACTCTCTTTTTGCAGATTTCACTATGCACTCCAAATGATGCTTCCCTTAATTATTTTAGTCAGTACGATGAAGTTTTGTTCAACCTTTTGTCCAAAATCTCTTTTTTGCTGTTTTGCCTTTGTCCCAAATACATGACATTGTTATAGATGTGAGGACCGCGCAAGAACCTTCCTAAAAAGAAAACTGAAAACAAAGGGAGAGGGGGAGAGGAAAGAGGGGATGGTAGAGGGGAAGCAATCACCACATTACACAATACTGTATTTACAATCATGTAAAATATGGCCTCAACAGGGAGGTGTAGCAATTGTTATAGACTTTATTAAAGAAATCGATTTTGGAACTCCATACTCTAGCAAGTCTAAATGGTAATTGTCCTTGGCTGGTTTGTAGAAGCGGCTCATCAATCCTTTGTTTAAACCAGACTTACTGTATCCACTCAACCGCAGTAGTCCGGAGAGGGCTCTACCAGTGTCGGGAAATAACAGTCAGTATATGGTGGAGCAAATCTTTTTTGATGGAAGAGAAGGAACCCGGCAGAACCAAGAGCAGCCAATCTGGGGAGAGACTTTAACAGACTTACTTGTAACTGTCTTATAGGTGACAAACAGCATATTCCAAAATATTTGAAGGCAGGGCAGTTCCAGGGAGGAAATTCCATGGACTATAAACTATGGGGCTATGCAAATGTCCATTGTCAGTCATTTGGGGAGTTCATCATTGCATGAAGGGGCTGCATGGAACATGTATCCGCTGAGATAACTGCTACTATTCATTAGAAGGCCATTCCTTTGTATCCCTTTTAATTTTTATAGCTGTTTATGTATGTATTGTGTGTATATTCCTTGGAAGTAGTTTTTATCTGACAATTTTCTGTTTTTATGTTTGCACTTTTGTATATTAAACCCTTAAAACCTAATAAGTCTCTGTTTGAAGCCTTAAAGAACTTAAAGAGGACCTCTCACCACCCCAGACTTCCCAAACTAAACATACCGGCATGTAGGCGCTAGTATCATGATTCTGGGGCACTTGGAATTTTCGTTCTAGCCCCCTCGCCTACATGCCGGTATGTTTAGTTTGGGAAGTCTGGGGTGGTGACAGGTCCTCTTTAAGTAACAAAAACCAAAAAGAAGGGGGAGCCCAATTTGGTTCAACAGTATGTCACTACAACTCTCAACCAATATCTGATCTACCACCCAAAAGAGAGCCGAAAAAAGCCTCCTAGGATCCCCCATCTAACCTATCACCATGCTTAATGGTAAGCACTAATTGATTTTGTGTACAGTGGGAGCCGGAAGGTACCTTCGGTCCCCACTTCACATAGGACTGAATTGAGGATATACTCTTCTGTTTACATTCCTGTCTGCATTATTCACTATGTATTACTACTATTTACTTACCTTTAGGTTCTGGGGTTTCTTTAGGGCGCTTAT
Organism: Engystomops pustulosus; assembly: GCF_040894005.1. Classification (NCBI taxonomy): domain Eukaryota; kingdom Metazoa; phylum Chordata; class Amphibia; order Anura; family Leptodactylidae; genus Engystomops; species Engystomops pustulosus. The sequence goes on along the minus strand of NC_092416.1, from coordinate 148,790,316 downwards.
GTTCTCCGTGTTTGCCCCAATTTCCATCAGGGGCTATTTGTTTCCCCATATTTCTTTCCCTATTACGTGGTACTTTGCATTTTGTGTATTTTCATTCTAATAAAATTAAAGAACTTAAGTGTCTGAATAGATACCATTACTGATCAATTGTTAAGTAATCTAGCTAATTGTGTATTCTATAATCTGGGTTCACAAAATGTAGACATGTGTCATGGCTGTACCCACGATCCTCGGTACGGATCACGGTTACCCCCCAGCCCAGACTTACCTCTCCTGGCTCTGCTCCAGTCCCGTCTAGGCTGCGATACTGCTGCCTGACTAAATTTAAAGGGCCAGCGTTCTCCTGATTGGCGCTGGCTAATCCAGCTCCACTTTATAATCCGCTGGCTACCAGCATTCTTGCCCGAATCTTCAAGCCATTTCCCAGTGAAAGCCCTCCTGTGGTTCCAAGTGTTCCTCTGTGTTCCTGCGTTCCCAGGATTCCTCTGTGCGTCTGTACTCCAGTGTTCCTGGGTTTCCTCTATTCCTCCATGTTGCTGTATATTCCTGCGGCGATCCTGTATTCCCGTGGTGATCCTGTATACCTGTGGCGGTCCTGTATCCCGGTGGTCATCCTGAGGTCCTGCCATCCTAAGGTTCTGCCATCCTGAGGTCCTGCCATCCAGGTGTCTCGTTCCTGTGTCCAGCCCCTGTGGTCCGTTCCTGTGGTCCGTTCCTGTGTCCGGCTCCTTTGGTCCGTTCCTATGTCCGGCTCCTGAGGTCCATTCCTGTGTCCAGCTGCTGTGGTCTGTTCCTGTGTCCAGCTCCGGTGGTCCGTTCCTGTGTCCGGCTCCTGTGGTCCGTTCCTGTGTCCGGCTCCTGTGGTCCGTTCCTGTGTCCAGCTCCTGTGGTCTGTTCCTGTGTCCAGCTCCGGTGGTCCGTTCCTGTGGTCCTGACTCCTGTGGTCTGTTTCTGCGTTCCTGTCATTGTGTGCCTCATCGTGCCTGTACTCCAGCCCGTGCCTGTTCCGTGTCCCAGCTACGAAGTTCCAAGGTTGCTTCCAGCAATGTATTCCTGTTGTTTCCCCAGGCTCGGACTGTTCCTACATTGCTACCTTGGCTGCCACCGCGGGCCTAGTCGCACCCGTGGAATGACCTGGTGGCACCCCGCCGCAGCAAGACCATCCCGCTTTGTGGAGGGCTCTGGTGAAGACCAGGGGCCACTTAGACTCCAGAGCCGGGTTGCGGCTCTCTCCTTTACCTCCCGCAGTGGTCCAGAGGGTCCACAGACTCTTCCCAAAGAGACTTTTCCCTTACACACTTGTCCCTACAAGTGCGTTCTGTGACAACAGGTACCTAAAGGTATGTGGTTTTACATGTGGATTTTCCACATGACAATCTGAAATGTGTGCATGTTTTTTCTCTGAGCTTATGATGACTATAGGTACCATAAGTGACAGAGTCATCTGACAAAGCTATATAGAAAGTTTCGGAGCAGGAATGTCATCTCTCAGGAAATTGGAGACATTTTCTAAAACTCCCTTTAAATTCTTGAGATAACTTCTCTGAAGGGAATGTCATGGGTTCCCATATGAATACTGTCCTTATTTGTACCGCTCCTAATTTTAATTGTTTGTAGCTTCGAATCTCTGTGGCAACAGTAAAGAATGCCGCTGAGCTCAGGGCCTCCGCATTTTTTTGGGTTGCTGAGAATATAACGAGTTCATTACTTACAACCATACATATAAGGCAATTTGACAAAATGCAGCATGTATGTACATTGGCATTTATAAAAAAAATTGTTGAGGTCATTGGTATTCTGAAATATCCTAAGAAAACTCAAAAGTCACATACATATAAAATATGAACGCAGTTAGAATGAAAGATACTCATAAATAGTGATGAGTGGGTTGGTCTAAATTGGGGTTTGAGGGGTTCGTCCAATTACGGAAAAAAAATTTGTTTTGGTACCCACACTTCTGCATAAACTTTGACCCAAACATTGAAGTCAATGGTGACTCAAATTTTAATACCCAAAAATGGATGTAGAATGAGGGTAGTAAGGGCTAGAGGGCAAAAAAATGGTGGGAATAACAGGGCAGTTGTGCCACGATTCACTTAGATTGTGCGCCCGATTTCCTGCATCTGTCGCTTCCCCGATCAGGTCCGATGGAGTTCACCTTCTTCCTCTCGGTGCATGTAAGTGCTTGGCTTGTGACACAATATTGAAGTTAAATTCTGCAGTTTGTCCGAATCCGTCGGATCATCCGATGGCCCACCCCTAATTTCTGTTGCATGAAACCCAGCGCGATTGCGCCAAAATCTCATCTCGTGCGCCAAAAGCCCCTTTTAAATCCCTGTCCCAGCGGCGCAAAATGGAAATCGTTGGGATGTCTGATGAAAGTGCGGTCCCCGGGGCCCTTAGTAAATGAGCCCCTAAGTTTTCAGACCCAGTTGTTCTCTCTGTGGGAAAAGAAGCAATGGGAAAACCACAAACCCTTCTCACTGAGGTTAAAATCCAACTATTGCAGAATTAGTCAATCTCAAGGTTAAATTCTGGTAATTTAAAATTTGTCAATTTTAAATTCAATTTTAGGTACTGTAGTATTTTACTTAGTCTCTATCAACTTACTCAGATGCTGGCGCAGTCAAGTCCCATGGGATCCATGCCTGGTTCATCTTAATGAACGTAAGGATGACCACATTGGCTGTAGATAGCTGGACCCACACACACTCTGACAGCACTCTTGCTGCAGGCCAAGACTGCACATGCAGGGCATATTCTGGCCAAATTTCCAATTTTCCCAGCCAGAAATTGAATGGGGAGGACCTCTACTTCAGTACCAGCAGTACCTTCAGTATGTGTGGACAGATAATCTTAAGAAATTGTGATCCTTTAATGCCTTCTAGATATAGGAGAAGTATGGTCAACTAATCCTGAAATCTGTATAGTTTCCATAGGACGCTACCTTTGAGAAAGAGTATTTTCCCATAATGACAGATATTCTCCCCTTAGCAGTGCCGCAATCTGCTGGTTCCATTTGGTACAGCAGTTGGTTAATATCTGTCTGAGAGTAATGTTAATTATGTGACCAATAGAATGCCCTGATATTACTATATTGCAGAAAGGTGATGTTGGATAACACACACAGGCTGACCACTCCTATATAAACCTTTGGGGTGGAGAGTTCTGTTTTTTTTTCTCTGCCTAAAATGGAATAAGAAGCACATGTGTTTGAGGCCTTCCGCCAGGACACACAACAGCCTACAACTAAGGCCTGCAGGTCTCCTTACCTCAAACCAGAGCCTGCCTTGGAGTACTGCATAGCAGCGTCTCATCTCCAGCCTAGGCTACCCATACCAGACTGTGAGCATTCCTTGTTGAATACCATCCAACCCATAGCTCCCAACTGTCCCGGATTCGTTGAGACAGTCCCAGTTTCCGGGCACTGTCCTGTCTTCCCGGGAGGTTGGGAGAATGTGCCGGGCTTCCCCTCACTGCCCCGTGTTGTCCTGCCTCCAGGTCCCTGCCCTGAAGCAGAATAGGAGAAGGAGGCAAATGGAGGCAAGGATTGATTTCTACCAAACATGGTTGGGGGCAGTTTCTCTACCTAGGGACCAGCTGCCACTACACTAACCCATGTAACATCCCTGCTTGTGCTTACTGGTCCACATATTCGTTGTGAGGTGCACTTCGGGACTAATAGCATTGTGTAGTGCACGTCTGATTTTGTCCACACGATGGCCAGTAGTGTGGGATAGCCACCCCTATCAGATCTTTAAAGATGTCCATCTCCACCAGCCTGAATTTCAAATGCCAGCAATTTGAAAATGTACTTATTCAAGACCATAGCTTGGGTGTGAGATGGCCCAAACTTCATCTTTTCTCCATGATTTGAGGGATTTATAAGCTGAACGGATTATATGGAAAGGCTTGGCGATGGTGAAAGTGGTGTTGGTGCTGGTGGCTGTTTGCAGGGAGACAAGTGACCTGGTTACTTGGGAGGTGGTGGTACAGGCTGAGCTAACCGAGGCAGCAGATTGAACCTCAGGTGTCTGCAGGGTTTTTTGATGTCTCATCCGCTGTAGCTTATGTTTACTTTGGAAGTGCCTAGTCATACATATGGAGCGCCATTTTTTCACAGTGTCTTTTGTGACACAGGTTCCATTTTGTAAGAACAGAATCATTTTCTGTACACAAAATATTCTGCTTGAAGACAAAATAAATTACATTTTCACAAAACTAGTGCTGAGATTGTTAAGACTTTGGCCGTGGACTTATGGACTGGTGGCACAGCCTGGAAATGACATAAGTTCTGTCTTCTGCACTGTGGAAAAATATTGCCAAGCCACATACACCCTGTGTGATGGCCTTTTCAGGGCAATACCAGGCAACAATGTGGCTCCGGGCTGACCACTGCACCTTGGCAGCCTTTGCTTGTCCTGCTGGCTGCCTCGGGCTTTCTGACCACAACCTCTTCACCAAAACTATCAAAGCCTTCAACCAATGTAGAGTCTTAGACCTCATCATCACCTCTTGCTTCTTCTACCACCAAGCCCTCACCGCTGCCCTTCTTCTCCGCCATTTGTCATGATCGTAGATCTGTTGGAAATCTTGCCACCCTTTGTCTGAGGCAGGGGAAAGTGGATTGGCCACATATTACTAGCTAGGAAAGTCATCATACAGCATGAGTGACTGCTCCATGACTTTTATGTGAGTGACTTTATTGTTTTGAAGGCGGGTCAGGAATGGGGCTATGCAATTTCAACAGGAGTTGATAGTGGTAAAGTTAATCCCTTGGAAGTTGAGGCACTGTCTGCTGTTTAATTGACCAATGTCTCAACTTTGTTTGGCCTATTACATGTTGCAGACACTGCTTACCTGCTTACACCAGAGGTACTTGTAGCAGACAATAGGAACATGATCTTTCCCTGCAGACCCATTCCATCACCACCACCAGCAGCAGCACATCGGCCACATCCATCTCCCTTAATTCCTGATTTCCTCACTTTAAAAAACCTGCAGTACTATTTGAGGATATAAGTAAAATAATAATAATAGCACTACAATGTAGTACTGTATGATGTCAATATGTAGGTCTTAGGCTACATTCACACTAACGTATGGAGGACGTATATACGGGCGACGTATATACGGCCAATATACGTCCTCCATAGAAACAATGGGCGCAGGGCGCCCTACGGGAGCGGTACGTTGCTGCACACGTGCGGCACCGTACCGCTCCGTACCCGGAAAAAGATAGGACCTGTCCTATCTTTTGCCGTAATACGGCGCCGTGCACCATTAATTCCTATGGAGAGGGGCGGGGGTAAGCTGCGCTCACCTCCTCCTCCTCTCCCCGTACACTGCTGTTGCCCGCTACGGTGCGGTACGGGTGGGCAACGGCAGTGTGAATGTAGCCTAAGAGTGACGGTGCAAGTTAACACTGAAGCAAATACTTGTAAAACTGTGAAGTGTGAAGTATCACTGACACAAATAGGTCTAAGACTGGTATTTTAACTTAACTCTGGATAATGCTGGAACTGCCAACTATACGGCAACTGCACTATCAGATTTTGATGGACTGTCAAACTATAATGCAACACCAACTTTTGGATTTTGATGGACTGGAAAACTATACAAAAACATCGTCCTTCAGATTTTGATGCAACTTCAAACTATAATGCAAAATCGCCGTTCAGATTTTGATGGAACTGCATACTTTGCTGAGATTGTGCCTTTAAGATATTGCTGAATGATTCTGTAAATGCTGATAGTACCAAGTCTGGTTCTGCACCAGACTCATTGGGGCTTATTTACTAAGGGTTCCGCAGCCGCATTTTCGTCGGGTTTCCCGACTTTTCGGGGATCGCGCCGGGCATTGTGTCGCACGCGATCGGATTTTGGCTCATTGGCGCTGGCTTTCATGCAACACAAATCGAATGATCCGACTGATTCGGACTAAGCGCAGGATTTAACTTTGAAATTGTGACGCAAGCCAATGCACTTACATGCATCGGGAAGAAGATGGTGAACTCCAGCGGACCTGACTGGCACGATCTACGTGAATCGCGGCAGAGTTCATCCTTCAAATGGTCCAGAATTTGAGGGGAACCCATCACCACATACTGTGCTGTACAGTTCATCTTCATTATGTACATATAGGGGGTCATTTACTAAGGACCCAATTCACGTTTTGCCTACGGGTTATCCGAAAATTTACTATTTGCGGCGATTTTCCCTGAATTGCCCCGGGATTTTGGTGCACGCGATCGGATTGTGGCGCATCGGCGCCTGTATGCACGCGACGGAAATCGGGGGGCGTGGCCGTACGAAAACCCGACGGATTTGTAAAAAACACAGCATTTTAAAAAAAAAGTGCCACTTGAGACGCGCTTACCTGCACCCGGCCCGGCTTGCTGTACTCCAGTGCACTTTGATGAACTACAGCGCAGCAGCGACACCTGGTGGACGTCGGTGAATCCCGGCAGAACCCGAATCCAGAGAACGCGCCGCTGGATCGTGAATGGACTGGGTAAGTAAATCTGCCCCATAGGGTTTTAAGAGAACTCTGTGACTCCACTTCAAAGTCCATTCACAACATATAAATGATGGAGGAGGCAAGGATAAACTTTTTATGCTGCTATATATACACATTTTTTTGTAAAGCCTGGACAGCCCCTTTAACAATGTCAGGTCCAGCTGACCATATTAGGTGTTTGGGGTACTCCTGACTTTTCCAATTTTCAGGAGATAGGGATCAAATAATTGGATAGAGCTCAACCTCATATCCTTTTATCCCCCAGAGATAAGTCTAGAGCAGGTGTCTGGCCGGGACATTTTCTGCTTTTTCTTCATAAGGACTCGTTAACTGCTGAGCCAAGCCTGCAAGTGCAAGGGGGAGTCAGACGAGACAGATTTCAGCCAGTGAAAGCTTTTTGTAGTTTTTGTATGTATCCAAACATGTTCCCAAAAGCAAAGAATAAAAGTTAATTTATAGAAGTTGGTTGCATGCATGTTGCAGTTTACATAAACCAGATTACATACATAAATTTGCATAATATTTTGAAAAAGACTTCATGGGAAGAAACTATATTTGCTGTTCTATGGATTCCAGGAAAACAAATGTGGGGTCCTCTAAACGAAATGATACAAAAGAATCCGGAGACCACAACAATAAAAATAAACATTTCTGACAAGTCTTCAGGCACAAGAAAACCTCTGGCCCGAACTTCAGAGAGTTTCTTAAAGAGATATGTTATATAAGACATGATGGATGCAAATGCAGGCATGACTTGCGGGGCTAGGAGCGACTTCACAGAACTTCACGGGTCAAGTCATATTCCGCTTTTATTTTTGAAGCATGTATTTATTCAATTTAGGAAGGAAGACCTGCCAAGAGCTGATCTGAATTCTGGAGAAAATTACAAGTGTAGAGATGCCCAGATCAACACTGGGGAAAACAGCTATGGCAACATTAGAAAGAAATATAATACTTTTCTATCTGAAATATTGCAGAATGGCACAGATACCTCCGAAAATAAAATTTTTGCATATACCAGTTATCAATCCGGCAAACTGATCCCCTAGTTGGCTAGGTGCTAGGGGCATCAATTTGCTGGATTGGCTGTTCAGCCACCAAGCCAGCAATATGTCAGTGGCTAAACCGAATGCCGAACCATTGGGTCCACTCATCTCTAGTATAGACATTTTGTCAGCTAGCCGCAAAAACGGAGTGTCAGCACACTGTTTCCGAGGGCAGGTCCTATTCCTGCCTGGGTTTGCAGTTCCCAGATTTATACTTCTCTATGTGCTATGGCCTGGGCTAAGGCCTGGGGAATGGAGCCTCACAGAACAGACGCAAGCCTGATGCTTGATGTTTTTAGGTAGTATAGAACTGAAGATATGGGTGTGTGAGACACACATGAGATTTTTTATAGGTAAATGGGTGATATTTCACATGAAAGGGGTTCTAGAAAGGACATTTCATACCCAACCTGAGGGGGCTAGTAGTTAATGGGTTAAAAGCTGGGGGCAGTCCCTTTGAAGAAGAACTTAGGCTTGCAGATGTAGGATGTTGAGATGCAGTAATATAGAAAATGCAGCTTTCATCTAGATAAAACATTTGAGTTTAGCAACACATCTTACATACTGTGCTAGACAATGGATGTTAACAGGGCCGTATGTGCCATGAGGTGAAATGGAAATCATGCCTCAGGCGGCAGATGACAAAGCCCAAAGGAAGCGGCATAATTGGCGTTCATAATGTGGGCGATTCGGGCAGTTGGCCCCACAGTATAATTATATACAACAACCCCCCCCCCCCCAACCTATATGTGGAGATGTGCTGCACAGAGCTGAAGACATCTGGTAGTGAATTCAATTGTGAGAAATCATATTGAAGTCCCTTCGATCATTATCACTTGTAAGGCACTAAATGCCACTCAGGGGGTAGAGTTTTTTTTGGGGGGGGGCGTCATTTCAGTTTTCGCATCAGACAGCAAATAGGCCAGAATCAGCCTTGGATGTTAAAACCTTAATCATTCACTGACCCTACTGCTTATTTTGAGCCCAGGTGGGTAAGGGGGACTGATATTCTAAAGGCTTTGTTTTGGTGTAAAATATGGTAACTGCTGGAATCTTGACTTTAAAGGAAACCTACCATTTCAAATGGTAGGTTTAAGCTGTAAACACCGAGCACCAGCTCAGGGTGAGCTGGTGCCGGTGCTTAGTTTCGTTAGTGTTAAAACCGCGGTATCGCGGTTTTAACACTTTTTAAACTTTATAGCATAAACTGCTTCGGCGCTGCGTGCGCACGATCGTGCGCGCGCCTACATAGGAAATGCCGCAGGCGTTGCGCGCGCATGGTCGCGCGCAGCCCCGAAGCGGCTTCTGCTATAAAGTTTAAAAAGTGTTAAAACCGTGATACCGCGGTTTTAACACTAACGAAACTAAGCACCGGCACCAGCTCACCCTGAGCTGGTGCTCGGTGTTTACAGCTTAAACCTACCATTTGAAATGGTAGGTTTCCTTTAAAACAAGACCAGAATCAGTGCTGTAGTGAGTTGTGGTGAGACCTGTCTGTACTTACCTTAGTGCAGCTAGAATTGGATCCAGCTATGGCCCACATTTATCAATAGTATGGAGCACGCACCAATAGCACTTAGGCTACATTCACACGGCCGTTGGAGGAGGTATATACAGCCGACGTATATACATCGGCACTCTACCGTTCCATAGCCAGGAGAAAGATAGGACATGTCCTATCTTTCCCTGGAAGATGGCGTGTCCGCGGCGTCCGCGCAGAGTATTGTGTCACCGCGCACATAGTGTGGAGGAAACGTTGCATAAATACATATGCATTTAATGAATGTGGGCACCATGACTGTGGTCAGGGGTAAACCTAAATCTCTGCCGCCTAAGGTGAATTTTTCAATAGCACCCCCCTCTGCCCCATCCAGTAGTAATATCAGGTTATATTTATAGTACGTGGGTTCTGCATGTAGTGTATCATACCCATGCTGACATCGGGTGTGAAGAGAAAGGTGGCAGGTCGTGTTTTGTAGCAGATAACTGCCCCGCTGATGCTGCCCCCCATCTATCTGCAGGGCTGTGGAGCATGGCCTCTGGGGGGTATTTAGAAATGTGATTTATGGTAGCCTGTAACTATCATATGTAGCAGGGAATGTTTATATGTATGAATTGTTTTATGTATAGTAAATGTCTCCCATTGGTAGTGGCTTCTTTGATTTTGATACCAGGACCTGTACCATACATAGCTCCCTCCCCAATTTTGTGCTCCTTTATAACTTGTTTATTTTTAATGTGCATCTTTTTTAATGGGGGGGGGGGTTAAAATATGTAATGTTTAGGACTTGATGTTATTTGTGAATAAAGATTGCAATTTGATTTTGACTATGAGGTATCTAATGTTTCTTCCAATTGCACTGAGGAGGTCTTGTAGGTAAAGATGCAGATGGTGTTACCTGATGCAAGAGGCTCAACTCGCCTCATGGCTTGTGCACCCCTGACTGCGGTAATCTTCTTATATTTGTTTTTCATGACCTCCTTCCTTCTGAAAAATGAAACATTTTTAAATGTAGCAAAATATAACATGATCTGTATCAACTTGCTGTCATTATACTGATCCAAGTTAATATATTATGTAACACATGGTAAATATCATAAAAATACATTTTTGTGCATGGGGGATAAATGTCTGGCACAATCCAATCCAGCATCTGACTGCTGCAGCGCCTCATTGATTTGAAGCATAAACAAGATACCATCAATAGAAGCAGTGTTGTACATAGGTAATAACTCCCCTATGTAATAACAGGCTCACAATATCACCTTTCCCTGAGGATCCTAAAATTATGTATTGTTTTTAGGTGAGTGGAAAAACACTACAGTACATCAATTTTTATGGCCAATAAATTCATAAATTTTCCAGGGTGAACTTTATGCATTTCATTACGCAATAGATTTGCCCTAAATCAAACCTCTCCATCCCATCTGCATCATGGAAGCTTTACTTTGTGGTTTTTAACAATTTATTATTTGTTTTCCTTGAAAAATAGTTTTCTCTAGTTCTCTGGCCTGAGCCGCAGTGGATTGGTGGAAGTAATCACAGAATTAAAATAATATTTATAGACCACTTTCCATTTGCTCCTTAAGAAGAGCAGAACATTTCCTTCCGGAAATGTGTGGATTCCTCTAAATGTTTCCTGCGGAGATGATATTTGTTTAGTTCTTTTTCTATATGGGAGATTTGTATTGAGATCTTCAGGGCTCATTGACATTGTATCCTGTTTTATATGAAATATTGCATGAATAGTTCAAACTATAAAAATGTTACAAAAAAAATCACCTTTTGCTCCCAGCTAAATTGGAAAATAACAGAACATCTGAACACAGTATAGTATAGACATTAAGGGGTTTCCTTACTAAGGTTATTGTTAACGTACTGTATTAGTAACTTATGTTCTGACGTTTTCACATATACACTTAGTGACAGAGCCATTTTAACTAACTGACACCCTTCTTTTAGCTAAAATTGTTTCCCTTAGATCCACATAAATCAACTTTATATTATATTAGCTGGCATCAGAGAAGGCTTGTCCTGGTCGCCAGCCCCTCCCATCTACACCTCCCCATGTCCCATGCCTCTTCTCACCATGTCATGTGACCCAAGTGACACCATGTAAGGTCCTTTAGCCCCCTAACATTACCAAACTGTACACAATGCATATATCTGATCACATGAAATGACAGCAACCTCCATGGACTTATATTCCAATTAGTGTGAATGACTCACATCAGGTAATTTGCACATAAGTTTACAAACTGATTTTAGTAACATTTGCAACCATTAAGTGATATGGGCAACACTTTTTAATCATAATTTTGACAAAGTCTTTATTTTGGGTGGGTTAAATTTCATGACAGCTTGTCTTTAATGGTGATAGGCCAGAAATCCATGTCATTCAAATAATGCATAATGACATGTTTTATTTGACAAATACTTCACTATCAAGCCTTATCTGGAATAATATATTATCTGGAATTTTCTGGAATTTTTGCTTGTTATACAAACAGAGGCAGATCGTTCTCGCCGCCGTGTTACCCGCTGTCAACCTGTCGTCCACCATACTCCTCTGTGTTTACTGTCCCTTGTACCCCATCCTACTTATGGTCATCAGTTCCTGGTTCCTGAGCCGCACTTCTTGATATTGAGACGGCTACTTCGCACACAACAAATCAGTCCCCCACCAACTAGTGCACACCTATGGAAGGTGCGTGAGCATTGTGGTTCTACTCTTCCCAGAATTAGTTTCAAATATTGCTTCCCTCTGAACTTCTGTGTTAAATCCCCTATTCCATTTCCTGACTCCATTTGCTCACGGTGCCTCTGTATTCATTACATGGACAATCCAGCCTGTTCCGATTCTGTGTGTTTGCTGTCTGCCTGGACCTCCGGTTTACATCCTGGATTCTATTTGTTTGTTTGCTGCCTGCCCCAGACCTACTTCTTATTACTTATTACTCTTATTCTGCTGGATTTCCGTCTTGTCTGTGACTTTGCCTTGCCTGAACCCTGGTGCTTTGCACAACTTTCTCCTGACTTTCCTGGGCCAGCTGCTATCCTCACTAGCTACAATTCATTTACCCATCTAGGTCAACACCTGCAAAGGGTTTGTATGTTCTCTCTGTGTTTGTGTGGATTTCCTCAGGGTACTCTGGTCCTCTGGGACCGATTTGGCAAGCTCTGCGCAATCTGTGTGCGCTATATAAATAAAGTAGTTATTATCATTATTTAATATCTTAAAGTGACCGATTTATGCCATTCCTCAAGAATGTGGCATAATTGGTCTAATAGATGCCTCACCCACAACTTCCCCCAGCCCCAGTCTCGTGTCTGCGATAGATGGAGAGTTGTCCATGCATGTTTACTTCTATAGGACATTCGAGAATAGTTGAGCTTCTCCGTGCATATATATATTCATGTCAAGGTCACATGGATGGCCACCTCTTTATTCATGATGTAAATGTATGTCCTAGCAGTGTAGGTCTCCTAATAAATCCTTCATCCTGGTTGTAGATTTTATTTAAAGTGGTTGGTGGTTTGGGAAACAGTTGGCCAGATTCGGTGGTGGTGCTGATGAGATAGTCTTGAATGAGCCCTCTAGTGTGGCTTTTGTCCAGGCAATTGATGGATGGGTGGGATTCCTTGCTTATTTGCGGCACAGAGCACAAGGGGAAGGACTTGTTCGATTTTCATGGTCATTAAAAAGTGAAAACAATATTTCTTAACAAATCTAAACAGATGGCTTCTAAAAATGTAGCCTTAATACATTAAACTAATAGAAATTGGATCAAAGTTTATATGTAGACCGGATAAAAGTAGACAGCAATCGCACCAGATGTCTGAGCCGGGAGAGGATGTTTAGTTTGCTTGGAGCATCTTTTTAATCAAATCATCTCAATCATAAAATCTGCTTTCTATTTTTAACTTGTTGATCATCTCCCCTAAATAACATCCAGCTCCGGGAGCTTAAGATCATGAATCATAAACCAGGTCTTGCAAAATTTCCAGATACTGTGTAGGTGAAAGTAAGTGCAGATAGTCACAGCTGCATCATGCAAGTCTCTTTTTACACTTTTATTTTCAGAATATCTATAACAAATCAATGGATGTTTACAAAATTTTCGTGTGGGGATGTTTTTAAAGAACCCGATTAACCCAATTGCACTAAAGAGGCAGCTAGAACCCAAATTTTTGCTGCATTTATATACTGGCATATTACGAAACCTCCCCAACATAAAGCTTGCTCTAAACTTTTTGGACCTATTAGAAAAATTGCTATTTAGACATCAGCTTTTCCTTCAAACCACCAATCCTTATGCATTCCTGGTTCCTACATCTGTGAATTTGTTTTGACCAAAACTCAACATGTGTATGTTCTTCACCTTAAGGTGATCTTCCCACTAAAAACAATTATGCCCTATACACAGGATAGGTGAAAAGTGTCAGATGAGGGAACCTATTATGGGATCCCCATGATCATAAGATCCTGCAAGAACCGGTATACTTTGAGCGCTCATGTATATGTTCAACCAGCATGTCCTTAACTATGAGACCTATGTGCTGGAGGTCAACCAGCATGTCCTTAACTATGAGACCCATGTGCTGGAGCTGTATGGGGAATTAAACATTTGATACCAGGTTTCCCAACAGGATTATTCATCATTATATGATAACCATATTTACAAAAGGTAACAAATAGATAATAAGGATAATTTGGTCATAATTTAGGACCTTTCTGTATCTTAATGTGATTGACTACCATTCTCTATGTACCAAAAGAACAATCTCAACAATGAAGAACCCCAATGGTAGGAAGAATAACATAGAGGTTCCAGGAAGGTGCAAAAATCTCAGCTTACACCTAAACTACTGTCCCCAGGGCCAGTTTCAGTCTTCAGTAGGCCCCTGGGCGACAGAGCCTCAATAGGCCCCTTTCTATTAAATATTCCCTAGTTTATCAAATCATGGTTATTTTATACACAGTCCCCTCATATTTATTTTATATAAGCCCCCCCTCACCCCCCATGGATTTATTAGAAACACACACCCTTACCGCCATCGGTTTCTTGTGTATAGCCTTATGTTCCCCCCCCCCCCATCAGGCCTGGGCCCGGACACTTGCCCGGGTAAGCCCAGTGCTGGTGCCGCCCCTGACTGCCTGTATTTAATATTCAAGAAATTCTGATGGATCCAGATATAACTACTACATCTTGATGCTACTTTATGGCCTTTCGGTTTCTGATATTGCGGTAACATCTTGTATAAGCATTGTTATAATTGTCATTTTCATGTCCATGTGTGTACAGTCTATAATCATAATTATGATTACTTATGATTGTTCCATGCTGAGCGTGTTGATAGCATTACATAATTTCTAAGGTGACCTCATAGTTAGCAGAGAACATTGCGAGACGTTACGGTACATTAGAATACAGTACATGCCCTGAGCAGCCAATCATATCAGGTATTTTATAATGGCAGCTGTCATCCAATGATCTGCCTTGTCCTCACACCCGCTGATGTGTCAGTCAGACATGGCTGTTATTAGCCGGATCATGCCTTAGTCAACCATGATTTGTGAACTAACATACCAGATTCCACATTTGCCCTGTATGGTATTTGCTTCGTAAAACTGGATAAAAACAACACATTTTCATAGCTGTTCATCTGCTTTTCACAACAGGGAACATATTTTGTTGAGTGGCGTGTGATGCAACCTGTCAGTGTTTTGCTTCAAAGCTGCCGGTAGTAAGATTAAAGAACATCTACTCCCATAGAGATGGAAAACAACATCCCTGACAGAATCTGTTACCACGTTTAGCGATGGGTGTGTAACGATAACTGGGTGATGGATTTGTAAAAAAAATATTTTACTGCCCTTGGTGGAAGAAGTACCCATGTGGCTGCCCATTCTCGTCCAGATACCAGAGATCTCCTTCCTCTAGTTTTGAGGGGTCAAAAGTGTTTAAAGATTGCCAAGTAAAATGAAAATGGGTTGCAACTAGAATACAGATGGATTGGGGGTTCTCAAGTTTACAAAAAGTATTACCATTTACCACATTCGACAACTTTGAACTAATAAAGGGGAGCTCCTGTTTGGGAACCTCATCTCTTGGCCATAGCAGAGATCAGTTACAAAGCATACATGTCATTTTTGGCCTTCATTAAACACACCACATTTTCAGCAAATAATTGATATGGTTTGTGCAGGGACGTAACTATAGGGGGTGCAAAAGATGCAGTTGCAATTGGGCCCAAGAGGTTTAGGGGCCCATAAGGCATCCCAGACGACTAGTACTACAAACCATACATTAAAGTCGGGGGCCTGGAACAGACTTTGCACTGGGGTCCATCATCTTCATGTCACGCCACTGGGTTTGTGTAATGAAAAGTTTTAAAATTTCCCAATGTACAAGAGTTTTCCAGACATTGCAGTCGTTGTATAGGAAACTTCAGTGTTTACTGGTCATGTGATGTCACAAAGGTGCGCGGCTCGTTACATCACACAGTTCTGATTACACAACTCTGATTACTGATTGTTATACTAACAAGTCGTGCACCTGTGGGACATCACTTGACGAGGGTCAGATTTCTATCCACAGGAAGTAAACAATAAAGAATGACAGCAAGTGGAGATCTATAAAACTGTGAGGAATTGATAAAGATATTGGGGCAGATTTACTTACCCGGTCCATTCGCGATCCAGCGGCGCATTCTCTGCGCTGGATTCGGGTCCGGCCAGGATTCATTAAGGTAGTTCCTCCGCACTGGAGTTCACCGAGCCGGGGTGAGTGAAGGTAAGTGCAAGCTTTTAAATGCAGCTGTTTTTCCGAATCCGTCGGGTTTTTGTTCGGCCACGCGCCATTGCGCCACAATCCGATCGCGTGCGCCAAAATCCCGGGGCAATTCAGGGGAAATCGGCGCAAATCGGAAATATTCGGGTAACACGTCAAGAAAACGTGAATCGGGTCCGTAGTAAATGACACCCATTGATTGATAAAGGAATTGATAACTTTTCATTACACAAACGATATCAATAATTTGCAGAAAGTGGACACGCCCCTTCATGCACATTAGACAAAGAGCATCAGAATGCTTTGACTTCATCTAGCTTGGCCGACCATCTAAGGTTTATAAAGCATCCTTATTCTCTTGGTGTCTGATATCTGGAATTCAATCACCATTCCTTTTATTCTTGAGCGATAAAGCATTTTCAGTGGTTCCTATCATGACACTTTCAGTCGTGACAATTTTGAATGAAAGAAGCAAGAGATAATGGGGCACATTTGCTAAGAAGCCGCACGGCACATTTTCATCGGTTTCCCGACTATTTCCGATTTGCGCCGCATTTAAGTGGGGTTTTGGCGCACACGATCAGATTTTGGCGCAATCGCGAAGACTTGTATGCGACACAAATCGGGGGGCGTGGTCAAAAGACAACCCGACTGATTCGGACTAAGCGCGAGTGATTTACAATTCAAATTGAGTCACAAGACAATGCACTCACATGCACCGGAAAGAAGAAGGTGAACTCCGGCGGACCTCAGTGGGAAAGCGACAGAAAATGGACGCACGATCTTGAAGAATCGCACTGGACTTCATCCTCGCCGGAGAACACACCTCGGGGATCACGACAGGACCCGGTAAGTAAATCTGCCCCATAGTTATCAGAGCAACGAGCATTGGCTAATCAATCGCTACCATCTTTCCACACATGTTATATATGGGGGTCCTAGCAGTAGGACACTTTGAAATCTAAATATTGTCACAGGGCCCTTTTATATGCCAAATGAACAGATGCAGTGGTTCTTAATACCCACTGAAAGCCTGGTATACATATGCCAAAGAACATTTATGATGACTTCACTACATAGGTCTCAATTCTATCCTTAGTGCTCCTCTTCTATTAGATTACATGCATGGTGACTACTATCATTCCTCTTGTGCATTCATATATTCTGGAACATAATGAGGAGAGCTGCACCTCTATCTCTTTATATGATTAGTTTGAAATGAAAGAACTTGAAAGACCTTGGCATGGGGGTTCAGGCTCTATGTGATCAGGGTTGTCCATATAGGAAGGTGGGTTTCTTGCTCAAGGAAAGGGAAAGGAATGGAGAAAAATAAATATGAAGGTCCATGTTTTTCATATTTCAGTCCATGTGCTCTACAAATCTTGCCTTGGTGCAAAAGTTCAATCTCTAGAGTCCAGACCACAGATTGGAGGGCAGGAATGCAATAATGGATGGTATTCTAATATGCCCCTTTCTATGTTGTTGGCATGACAGTGTTAATGGGACATTACAGTTCAAGTGTAAAATCACAACCGTCACCTCCTCGATCATCTGCTGACATTTAAACGAGACAAAAGGCTGAGTCCCATTCATTGCTGAATAGAGAGGAGGACATTCCCAGCTGATAAAACACAAGCACTGGCAGTCTACGATGCCTCCTCCTCCTCGCCCGGACATCATTCACAGAATCTGCTTGGTGCTCTCAATGGATAAAGAATGGGACAGAGTGGGATTGGCAGCTTACATAGGAGGCCACACACTTGGCAGGGACATTTTCACACAGGCAAAAGGGGACTTTCATGAAGTCTCATCTGCTTGCATCTCTACTCTCCCAACAAATTATTTTGGCAATCAGCAAACGATGCTCAAAACATGCAAATGCAAGAGAAGACTGTAGGCACATAGCTCACGTATTGCACATAGCCATCTTACATTGGTTTACAGCGACTTCATTAAGAACTTAATAAGGGGCAGTCGTTCCGATCATGTGTCTTACTGGCTGTAAAATGCACAAAAATACCTTTAGAGCTGGCAAATGTGTTTTTACTGTTCATAGTAAATAGTTTTAATATGTTACTGTATAGTCCTCTATGAATAATATAGACTATTTAGGAGATCATATCCGTTTCAAATCCAATAAACGTGCAAGGAAAGTGACGTGACTGATATCAAACATTCCCTTAAGAGACGGCTGAGAATAATCTAGGCCGTAGACAATAGGTGTCCAATATAACACTGATATACTGATGTGATTTCTTAAATACATTTGCTGGTCTAATGTTATATTTCCATCTGAAGCATGCCACATACATGCCTGATCATTGGGGTCTGATGACCCCCATTGACAAACTCTCCATAAGATTCCTAACCTTCTTCAGTCTTTAGTCTGGAGAGGTATCTACATGCATTGAGGTCAATGGGAGTCATTACCATAACAATAAGTTACTTACTTTGTGCCCCACTACACCATTGCTTTCCATTTTCTCTGGTCTCCCCACCAAAATACTATCAAAGCCAATCCTTGGGTGGAGCGGCGACGTGCGTCAGTGGGTGCCTGAGCTATCGCCCCAATGCAATGGCCATGCAACATGTGGACCCGAGCAGTAGATAGTTGGGGAGGTGAGTAGCCCTTTGTCATGGTAATGGATCAATGTGAAGATCTTTTACATCTGTTTTTATGGCGCTGAAAAACCTAATTAGGGAAAGAGTAAAGTAAAATCTGCTCAGCTCTTCCATACCTCCCATAGACCTAGGATACTCATGGAAAAGGCAAACTTGATCTTTGTGGCAATGCCAGTGTACATCTCATAAATGTGTAAAATAGGGATATATTTGTCAACTTCAAACTCTAACAAAGGAGATGTGGATGACTATGGGCAAATGGTGACACTTGTGTTCAACTTAATCCAAATTTAACCTAAATAAAAGCTCATTGACAAATGGACATACATAATACTGACTATACTGCCAACATTATACCAGGCAATAAATGTCATAGTTATTTATGTATTTAATCTAAATGATTCTTGTATAATTAGTGCAATAATATTGTCTAAAAAGACTCCAAGAACAATAAATCTGTGTGCTCATGACTGCACAGAGAAGTACAGTACTTACTGTACCTACAATCTGATGAGTAAGACAAGGGAGTGTCTATAGGGAGTAAGTCTATAGCCTGGAGAGCTTGTCATGTCACTTCATTAAAATTCATATATGCACTGTGCTTTGCTAAACCTAAAGAATAACACTAACTATGAATAACACTTAAAGATCCCAGACCATCAGATAGTCTTCTCCAGCTTTATACAACCAGCTTGCTGGACTGGACCAGGAGATGGTGCCCGGTGAAACAGGAAACATTGGGGCTGGAAAGACTGGGAATTGATTTGGTGTTTATTTTTATATCTAATTTTATTATTTTACCCTATATGTTTTTAAATCATGTTCTTGATAGTTTTTCAAGGTCATAATTAGTGTTAAGCAGACCCGAACTGCAATGTTCACTGGGGGTTCCAGTCTCCAAGACTGAACCCGGACTTCAGCCACAAGTTCTGACTTGGCGCTTGGTTCCACACTTACCAGTTACAGCCCTATCTCAGCATTGACACCGTGATCTGTGGCAGCACTAGTTAGTGTTAACTAGTTATAAGCGGACCTGTTCCCAGCGCCACTGGCATTTAAAGGGTTAACGCCCACGATCAGTACCAGCAGTGATCACGGGTGTTACCGGTGAGTGTTTGATTTCAGGTACCCAAACCAAACTTTTGTTGAAGGTCCAACAGGGTCCACCAGTAGGTCCACCTGTTCCCATTTAGGTCAGTCCAAGCCTATGTATGGAGGTGCCATTGTCCGCCCCTGGAAAAAGCCCACTGTTCTCTCAGCTATGGCTTATGTAAGTTATCAGCCAAGTCAAATGCAAGGTAAAAGAAATAATGTTAAAGCACAAACTTGGCTTGACGCAACTCCATTTTGCTGATTACGTTACAGGACTTGCATTTCCTACATTTCACATGCCTTTAAGTAAGTGACAGCTACAATTATCAAGGTTCTCCAGTAACTAGAGCACCTCTTTAGTGTTGAGTTACGGCAGAGAGCCCAGCATTTTGCCACCGTGAATGGAGTATCAGCTGGGGTCACAGGCCCGCCATTCCATTACCATTTGGGGATTCTGTAACCTTTAAAGTTGTTAGGCTGTTATGATTACTTATACAGGCGGTCCCCTACTTAAAAACCCCTAGTTAAAGACAGACTTCTCTGGCCACTGTGACCTCTGGTGAAGCTCTCTGGATGTTACTATAGTCCTAGACTGCAATGATCAGCTGTAAGGTGTCTGTAATGAAGCTTGATTGATAATCCTTGGTCCAATTACAGCAAAATTTTGAAACTCCAATTCTCACTGGGGCAAAAAAAAAATGTGTCTGCATCTACAATTATAAAATATACCATTTCGACTTACATACAAATTTAAGAACAAACCAATGGAACCTATCTCGTATGTCTCGTCTTCTGTCTTAAAATCCTTATTTCAGAGATACCGTTTGATTCAATCTCCCAATACTTTATTCCTCCGAAAAGAAATGGTTCGGGGGCATTACTGAAGTCCCTAAGGCCTTGAGTGGACAAGGGTGGAGGTCATAGGTTAATATACATCTACCCCCCAAAATTAATAATCCTGGTCAACCCCTTTCAGAATAGCTTTGACAAAATTCTATTAACATAACATTGTAGTATCGTGGTACATAGCACAGATCAATCAAGTTCGACCAATGACCCTACAGTGTTGATCCAGAGGAAGGTCAAGCCCCATAAGACTAATTGATGAAAACAATTTCCATTCAAATTCAAATTTGGAAGAATAAATCCCTGGATCAACGTTCCATCCTGAGAATCTAATTCTGCTTTTTTTTCTGCAACATCCTTTTCCATGATTTTCCATGATCAAAAATGTAATTAATATTCCATGTGTGGTCTGACTAATGACTTGGGTAAGGGCAAGCTATCTTCTTGTCATGAGAATCTATGGATCTATTGATCATGTCATTGGTGAAGAACATGTTATATAATCAATATGTGATCAATGTTATCAATATGTAAATATTTTCATGAAATCTTAAAGTTATTTCAGGCAGAAGAACTTTTAGAATCCTTGTTACATAAAGTTATTCCTCCCCAAGGATTTAACATGGGGTCGTATTTCCCAAACACATTTTATATCCTCTTTAACTTTCCACCGGAGAACCACGTGCCTCGATGTTATAAAGAAGAGACAACACAGATCCAGAAATACTTGTCTAACTCAGGAAAAAACACTTCCAGTCATTTGATCCTTCTGTGAAAAGTATGCGGCTCGGGCAGAGAAGGAACGTAAGAACAAAAGAGGAATGAGGTTTATCCCTCTGTGGTTTGGGGATCCTGCTGTCTGGGCCGTGGCAGTGTTTAAAAATAAGGATTTTTGAATTCCTGAGGTTTGCAACTAGGTGATAGTCATCCGCATGGCCTTTCATCCCCCTGATCAACAGATATTAACCAGAACCAACAGCATTGCAGGCGGTGTAATAGATGGAATGAATACTACAATGTGACCACAGATGAGACCTGTTCAACAAGTCCGTCCTACTCTAACATCTTCTGCCAAAGTCCTTGTGGTCTATTTCTTGCCTCTATCCTGGTATCCTGTATTATGCAGATTTTTTTCTTGGGGTGAAGTATTCTGAAATAGTTCTATCCACTTTCGATCCAATCAGGGTCACGACGGGCATATTGTTACCGTAGGCAGACTAGAAAAACTGCCCCCCCCCTATTATAAACCATAAAATTTAAAGCCTCATACAGCTTACACAAGCAGGAGCTCCTCCTACCATAGCCAGCAATCTCATGTACTCCTTCTTACACATCCTATACCCCCAGGTCCCTCTCCTTCTCCACACAGAACCAGCATCCTCTGGTCAATTTCTCCTCAAAGAACCATCAGCCCACATATCCTTTTCCTCCATAAACTGCCAGGATCCCCAGGTAGAGTCTGCTCCTGTCTGACACTGCTCTTGCAGGACACTAAACCATCTTCCAGGATCTGTTATTACATCATCACTGGTCCTGATGCCCAGGAGAATATAGCATCCACATATTTTTATATAGACTGCTATTTCCTCCAGCGTAGCATGCAAGTGCCACAACTAGCAGCAATTGTTTGGATGGGTTTGTAATATAAGGTAAATCATCCACCTGAATAATATTCATGTAATATTACATTATCCTTAGTACCAGTTGGCAAAATGTTTTATTAGCCAGGAGAAGGACCTGGACTTCACTGCATTCAGGTAGAGACTGTCTCCAATAATATACTTCTTTCTTTTAACCCACTTACAGAGTTACAGGTCCATCCAATTGAATGGACTTGTGGACCCTGACCCACTGGGTTCCCCCTAACAGCCACAGTCAGTTTTATCACTAACCTTGGCTTCTTAACCCCTTAGATACCACTGTCAAAGTTATGCTTTTGGAAAAGGAAGAGGGCAGCTTCCTTCCCATTGGGGCCACTATACAGTGATGGCTGTTGCAGGTCTTTCAAAGCCTATTCATATAGACACATTCATATAGACTGACTGCCAGTTTATTCTAATAATTAATAATACCTTGGTATACTGAGTATCAGATAATCACATTGTTTAATTAAATTAAAATACGTAGCATAAATTTATGATATGACCATAACAACCTCAACAATCAATAATAAATTTGAACTGAACCATCATACCTAGAAATTAGATATTTCCACCCCTCCAAAAACCTTTTTTTCATATAACTGCAATCATGTATGGGTTTTCCCAATACTCATTTCCCAAAGAAAAGTTGAGAATTAAAAAATTCAACTTATTGAAGTAATTGAAAAATTACACTTTTTTGTGTCTCCCAATTCCTGGCACAGAGGAAATACTCACGGATGCTGGCTCAGCCAGACGCAGCAAGCATCTCCAACTACTTCCTGTATATATGGAGTCATCAGGACTGTACTGGACTGTACTGATACCCAGACAGCATCTGGATGTATTAGCAAGGGATAATGATTTGTTATATTAGTAGCTCAAGTTCAGTCATTTAACATTTTTATTCCCCTGAAAAAAATCTGCATGAACAAACCTGACCACGTGAACATACCTTCAGAGTGACAATTCTTTGCTTGTGTCAGGTGCCTCACCTTTCTTCATCATCAGCTCTTCTGTTGTGACAAGAATTAATTGGTCAACCAAGTGAATTATCATTTTATTTCCTCGTCATTACAACAATGCCCCATTCATGCTTCCATGAGATAATGTATTTATAGCACAAGGCCAAATGGGGACTGAATTAATTCAGTGTCCTTCATGTAACATGCTGTCAAATTATGTCTAGGCTTTCGCCAAACCACAAGGCCTGCTCAATGTTCCAATTGTCCGCGCTGTCATTTGAAGAACCAGCTTAATCAAAGGAATGATGAAGCAGCAGATGAGTGGACAGAAGTGGAGAGGCACAAGGGATGTGTGTCAGAGAACGAACATGAAAAGTCAGGAAGAGTTAAATGATAATGTCAAAGGAAGGATCCCTATACTGTAATGCAGATCTTAGTTTCTTGGTGAATATGCATCTATTGAAACAAAGACGGCACTTTTGGAAGATGTGTACAGCATGCTGATTTAATCTTATAATTAACTGGGTATGTATGTTAACAAACGTTAATGGGTTCACATCAACAAAAATCTGCTCTAACAGTTAAATCTGAACCATAAAATATGCCACCAAGCTGGAGGGCCTTAAAGTTAGAGACCCTGCAGGGCTGTTATGGACCACTAAATCACTAGAATGCCTGTATACAGCTAGGGTATAGCCCCTGACGCATGCTCTATATACTGAGCAACTGAGCAGTCAAGAGGGCAGCATGGGGGCTGAGTGTGTAGCACTTCTGCCTTGCAGCGCTGGAGTCCCACACAGGTCAACATCTGCAAAGAGTTTGTATGTTCTCTCTGTGTTTGCGTGGGTTTTCCTCCAGGTCCTCCGGTTTCCTCTCATACTCCAAAAACATACTGGTAGGTTGATTAGATTGTGAGCCCCATTGGGACACATGGGGACAGGGACCGATTTGGCATGCTTTGTGCAGCCCTGCGTAATCTGTAGGCGCTATATGAATAAAGAATTATTATTATTAAGAGAGGTTTTTGTCCCCTCAACAGGGACCTTGATTTTATGGCAGGGAGACTACTAGATCGCTGCCTCTTGAAGTGGTCCTTGTGAAGTTGACAGTCGGCTTAGGCCTTGCAGACACCAGTGTAAAGGCACAAAGTAGTTAGTTATTAAATGAGGTCAAGGCAAGCAGAGTCCAATCATTAGGAGATGGTAATTAACACAGAAACTCAGAGAGAAGCTGACGTCAACAATAGAGTAAAATAGATAAAGATGAGTAAAAAGTAGCAAGGTCAAAAAAAAGCAAGTAAACAAAACTAGTAACCACGTGTTACATCTGTGTTAGGGTCTTCCGCAGTTATATGGTTAGGCTGAGAGGACACTGAATTTCATCTGGTTCTTTTCAGTCGGCAGTCTGAACAGTGCTGTATTGGCTGGACTACTGATTCAATCTACCTAGCCCAGCTCTCTGCAGTCTTGGCTCTGAACCAGCAAGGGTTAACATGCTCACACTCTCATAACTCTTCACAGTGCTGTATTGGCTGGACTACTGATTCAATCTACCTAGCCCAGCTCTCTGCAGTCTTGGCTCTGAACCAGCAAGGGTTAACATGCTCACACTCTCATAACTCTTCACATCTCATCCGGAGCAAATCATACTCTGATAAATACCCCATGTGCGCTATCCTCTTGGTTAAAGATGTTCTTTGCTTGTTCTATCATCCAAATAGCTACTTTTGTATTTCTGGTCTCCAATATTTGGCTCTCATACTTGACTATTCTTTGTATGTGTGATTTTGTGCCTAATTAGCTTCCTGTGTTGTGATCCAGATTTTCAACCTCCACTTGGTGTTATTTATTTTGTTTGTCTGTCTTTTGTATGTGTCCACACTTTGGCGCAGGGAGGGAACGTCTTTGTAGTTGTTCCATATCACCTAGGATATGCTGGGGCAATCAGGCAGGGCTGTTGGGGGCTTGAGTTTTGGGGTTCTCTATCCTGTCTGTTGTCCCTGAGTCAAGTGTCCTCATTACACTATGACTGCCCAAAAGAGACGTAAGATAGGGGCCAGGGACCATCAGCATTACATCTATCAACTACATCCCTCTCTTTTTATTAAAAAGGAGCATGGAAAAGATGAATGCCTAAACCCTGGAAGTATAATCAATTCTATTGAAAGACATCTTTTTTTCCTGATCTTCTTGCACACTGATTTCAAAACCCCCATAGAAAGCAATCTACACATACACAGCCTCCTTTAGTTGGGCCTATAGGATGGGGGGGGGGGGGGTAACCTTTTGAAAGAGGTGCTGATTCCAGAGGTGTAGATATACCATTAATGCCTGATACTGGATAAGCCATAATTATAATTAATAATTATCCAATATGAATTTCGCTGTAGTATCTACTTGTACAATGCTGCATAGTCATCAAAGTCCAACCTACATTAAAAATAATCTCTTATAATAAAGCTATATTCCTTTTTAGTTTTTAAAGGAAAATGCACAAAAAGTTATAGAAAGAAAATACAGTACCAATTCCCTTTTGGAACTAGGTCAATTTTTGCACATTTAACCTTGAAAGACACGGAAATATAGGAAATAATTCTGTAATCTAATCTTCTTGTAACGTGCAAGGTCGGGAACCACTGGGTCAACTAGGAGGGGAGATGTCTTCCTTTTCCACAGGTTCTTGATTGTTGATGCTAAAAGCCAAAAGTCACAGTTCTGCTTCCAAAATGTTTTCCTCCAGCTGGTTCAAACCGGGCCAATCCCTTAATTCCAGGAGATCTCTATCTACAGAATCTTAATTCACAGGAAATTAGCTACAATTATGAACATTGCAAGCCATGTAATGTACAATTATTGGAACTGATCATCATAAGGTTTGCCAGCAGAGATAATCAGGATCTCGCAGCTGAGCCAAGTCCTTCCCTTCCTTTGAATTTCCTTTATTGGCAGTTGTGACATATACTTTTCAATGGAGCTGGTACTCATTTTATTTCTTTTTTATTGTGTGCATGTTTTTATAACTGGATAATTGCATTGCCATTGACAGACAATTTTCTGGATGGATTTCTCCACCTAATGTAGTATGCTTCACCAAAAGCAAACCCTAGAAGGCCAAGACATAGGTAAAATCAAATAGTACAATATACTCACCTTGGTTCCCGTTCACCCTGTTTCCGCTCCCAGCTGGAGCAAACATGACAGGGATTCAATTACTACTGCAACCTTGTTATCAGGGCCAGTCTCTTATGAATCCCAATATCTGTGTAGATGTAAAAATCATTGTGACATTTAGCTATATGAACATGCCACTTAACATCACACCTGTCCATTACCTTTCCTTAGTGGAACAGACACCACCCCATCCACCCCGTAAAGTTAGGAACTTACAGAGGTGTGGGAGTGGGCTGTCAGCAATCGGCAAGTTTTTGTGAGGGTCACAAGGGCCAAGAGTATTTAGAAAATGAGTATGGAAAGGCATACCTCCCAACTTTCAGAATTTTTAAGCAGTGGTGGAAGTTGTATCGTATGTAGTGTATTACAGAAATATTGAATGCCCTAAGCCGAATCCTTTACCTGCCCCTAGCTACACCACCTAGTGTGCTCCTACAGTATAATGCCCCCTTAACCACCCTCCAAACCATCAATTGCCCCCTATTAGTAACCACAACACTGTTTCATGCTCCTCTTGATGATCCTTATCCTGTTAGTCCTCCTTGAAGCACAATTCTAGATTCCTTTGGTCCCCATACTTTATAGTGCTGCCATCCTTTGTCCCCATACCTATAGAAAACCCCTACAGTGCATTCTCAACTCCATCTACATCCCAGAGTTGAAATACAGGACATGCCTCCCAACACCAGGGACAGCAGGACAGACACCAAAGTCTGGTGATGTCCTGCTGATTCTGATACTAATAGGAGGTTTAGGGTAGGCATAGAGGACCAACAAAGAGCCAGAAGGGCTGAAAAGCTAGATTTGCCTTGTCAAAGTGTGGATTTCGGTGATCATGACCATCGCCATGGATTGTTTTAGGGTCTAAAATAATTGGTCTTCCACTTACTAAACATTTTCCTCAACAACCTATACTTAATGCAGAAGCCAGATTTGTCTTTCAGATCCCATCTGCACTACTTCTCCCAAGCTGCACTAATTCTCTGGAATGCTCTGTTAACATTTATTAGACTAAAACCTAACTACTAAAGCTTCAAACATGCCCTTAAACATGCGCAAACGACCACACTTACATTACAGACAGTCCCTGACTTAAGGAAACTTGACTTACAGATGACCTCTAGTTACAGACGGACCTCTCTACCCACTGTGACCTCCGTTGAAGCTCTCTGGATGCTTTACTTCAGTCCCAGGCTGTAATGATCAGCAGTAAGATGTCTGTAAAGAAGCTTCATTGATAAACCTTGTTCCCATGACTCCATAAAATTTTGAAAATCCAGTTGTCACAGGGACAAAAATTTTTTTCCCCCTGGATGACAATTATAAAATATACCAGTTCCGACTTACATACAAATTCAACTTAAGTACAAACCTAAAGGGAACCTTGTATGTAAACCGGGTACTATCTGTATACTCTTCATACACTTTTCGGATGGCAAAGACCAACTGCAGTCCGCTATGTCAATGAAGATGAGTTCTTCATAAAGTGTATGAGTCAGAAGATTCTCTTCTATGAGGTAATGGCTCCACTTCTAAAATTTCAGGATAGCACATACTTCAGATAGAATTACAATGCTGCCATAATAGATGGGCATTTCTTCCTATCAGCTTTCATATGTCCTTCCTAGGCTGAGAAAGTATTCTCCTTGTGTTGTCATAGGTCTTTTTCAGCACAGAGGTCCTTTTTGGTGGAGTAGTTCAGGAGGATCTTAATCTACTGTATGAAGATGTCTTAACTTGTCCTTAACCATTATATCCTTATATAAACTTCCCATCTTGCCCCCGTACACCTAAACGTATGGATATATTATTTCCAGTTTTCAATGTCTTTCTCCAAGCTGGATGCCATCCAGGAGTCACACCTAGTTCTCATCTGATTTCATGAATCACGTCCTAAAATCAGAGCATGACTCTGCTGAGAGGTAGCTTTTCTTTTAAGACAGTCTTATAAAATTATATAGGTCATACTGTACGTATAATAAAATAACATTATTAAATTCAATCCTAGAGTATAATTAATAAATATAGACGTAAAGGGTTTTTAAAGAACATTTTAAGGTGGAAATAAGAGGTCAGAACAATGAAACGTAACAAGAAATTATGTGTCCTAGGAGAAATAAGAGATATTAAGGGAATCAACTTTTTCAATTATGCTAATGAGCCTGAGTGTTCTGGTGGGTGTTCCCAAAGCCCCTCTGTGCTGAAGCATCACAGGCTGTTATAATAAGCAGAGCAGGTCGCCCCTCTCCTGATGCTAGATTACACAGGGCAGAGGGAGAAAGCAGGGGGAAGGGTGAGACATGTTCTGTATATTGTAATATGCTGCACTGAGGGGCTCTGGAAACACCTCCGGAGTTCTTCTGGCGCAAAGCATAATTTAAAATAATTTTTTTTTATGGTTTCAGAATGAGTTTAGAAAGCAGTATAACAAAAAAAGAAGAGTGCCACAGCCATGGTGCCTAAATCAATGAATAAGTGCCCCTTGATGGACTTTGATGGTAAATTATCTTAAACTATTCTGCAGTAAAATAAAATGGTGGGAATTAGTTATGCTTACTTACTAGTGATATCTGGTTGCCAGTGTTGAACTGGGGTTCCTAGGGACCACCAGATAGAATTATACTGGGGACCTTCTGGTTGTCTTCTGCTCTATCACTGGGGACCAATATAAGGTTAGAACCTGGGTCAAACGGAGGATTCTCTGGTGCACCAGTCTGACAGTGCTAGAAGTACATGTATTTATAGTGGTTTTACCGGATTTACGGGAGTGGATATACTGGGGCACATTTACTTACCCGGTCCTGTACCCCGAGGTGCGTTGTCCGACGAGGATGAAGTCCTGCGCGATTCACTAAGATTGTGCGCCCCATATCCTGCATGTGACGCTTCCCCGCTGAGGCCCCCTTCTTCTTCCCAGTGTATGTGAGTGCATTGTCTTGCGACACAATTTTAAAATTTTAAATATCGTGCTTAGTCCGAATCAGTCGGGTTGTCCGACGGCCACGCCCCTGATTTGTGTCGCATGAAAGTCGGCGCAATTGGGCCAAAAATCCGATCGCGTGCGCCAAAAACCCCTGTTAAATGCAGCGCAAATCGGAAATAGTTGGGAAACCCGATGGAAATGCGGTGTGCGGCCCCTTAGTAAATGTGCCCCACTGTATCTAGATTTCAAGAATAAGTGCCAGTTCTATTGCACAATATTTGCATGGTTATTCAGTAATCTTTTATGTCTTAGTGCGCATCTTTATTCAGAAATAATCGGAAAGGGACGCGATCACCATACTTTATACCACAAAACAAAGATCACCCTAAAGTATGAAATGTCCTTTCTAGCATACCCATCTTCCTCCAAAAAAAATTCCTTCAAACATATGCAAATGAGCTAAAAAGAGTCACTTTTTACATGATATGAGTCTGCTTTAGATGCTTGGGGTGGTGGTGGGGGAGGGGGGTATATAATCTCAGATGCCCCTATATTAGGTTCCACAGCACCTGGAGTGCACAGCTTTTGTAAGACACAGAACCGGAGATAAAGGGAATTAAAGGCATAGGTGGGAATCGTATCATTAGCTGCAGCTCACATTCCTCTCTGTCTTTAACTGCCTGATTCTGCAGTTGTGTTGCTCACAAATCCATCTCTAACATTCATATCAAACTCATCTTTAACATGACACCTAAAACATGATTCTAGGTACTAAAGAGCCAAAGATAGGGTTGTCTAAAGCGATGTTCCCCCTCCAGCCTCTAGAATTGACTCTTTTCAACTTATTTATAAATGACATTGGGCATGATTTTTTAATAGGAAAATGGGCAAGCTTTAAGATAAATGAAGGAATACTAGAAAATATATATTTTTTAATAATACACTAGTTCTTGACAGCGTCCCTTTAAGAGTAGCTGGCAAAGGGGGTGTCCACTACAAGAGATCTATTTAAAGGGAGGCTATCAATTTGGATAAATGGGTGACCAAGTAATACATGGTCACTTGCCTCGATTGGGACATAGTTTATCATAAGAAATGTTTGAAGCTAATTAATCATACAGAATGAGAAATAAATATATGTGATTCTTGCTTTTGTGCTTTTCCTACTCTCCAACTGAGCTTTGAATCTGGCTGCAAGGGGTATACATCTGAAAGGGAATATGTCACATTTAAAGTGGTATTCCCATTTCAACAAATAAATGCTATTGTTTGTTTGATGAATAGTTATAAAATTTTCCATCATACTTTTTGTATCAATTCCTCATGCTTTTCTGTATCTCTGCTTGCTGTCCTTCTATAGAAAGCTTCTTTGTTTACTTCCAGTAGATAGAAATCTGTCCATGGTCACACAGGTGCACAGCTCGTTAGTATCAGTGAGTAATCAGAGCTGTGGGTTATAACGAGCCGTGCAGCTGTGTGACCATGGTCAGATTTCTGTCCACTGGAAGTAACATAGAAGCTTTCTATACAAGAACAGCAAGCAGAGATCTAGAAAACCATGAGTAATTGATACAGAAGAGATGGGAATACCCCTTTAAGTCACACTCAGGGGCAAGGCAGCATTTCATGCTGAAATTACACATACTACCCCCAGCTTTATAAACAAATTAATCATATAAATTATTAATGCAAACCAAAAACCTATATAACTTTTTATCTGAGATAATAAGACTATAGGGAATGTGGATGCAGTATATAGGTTCCTAAACCACTGCTGCTTTGTATTGTTGTTTCTGTGCAGAAGGCCAGATATTCTCAGTAAATCCATTAGTGTGTGGAGCGGCCAGACCTGGTAGGAATGTCATTTTTCACGGATCTGCACAGAGTAAACAAATGGCAGAAAGCCCAGGGGTGGAATCTGTAATAGAGTGCTAAGTAAACTGTCCTTATCCCCTGGTCTGCAGAGGTCACATTCTATAAACTTGTCAGTCCAGTCTAGGACCCAGCTAGGCCCACGGTCAGGATTCGTTACAATGTGACAGCTTCCTCCGGGGTTACAAGATAATTATCCCAAAAATATGAATATTACTGATCACAACAGCTGACACTTTCCTGCTGCTGTCATGATCTGAGACAAAATAGAATTATTACCCGCCGCTAGGTAAAATACCAACTAGGTCAATGCTACCCATATAGAAGACCAATTAAAGGGTGTGTTGAAACATGATATAGTCAAATCAGTCATAACAGATGTTTCCCTTTAAGAACCCCGTCATATGTACTACTACTATATGATGCTAATAGTGTACGTAATAGTAATTTACAGTTGAAGCCATTAGTTTACATAGATTATATAAAAAGACAAATATGCATGTTTTTCTATCTGACATGAAATCAAAGTAAATCTAATTGAACATTTGGGTCAATTAGGATTACCAAAATTGTTTACATTTGGTAATTTCTGAATAATGAGAGAAAGAGAATTTTTAAGTCAATTTTTTGACTTTCTGGAAAGTCTAAAGTTTATATAGACTAAGATTACCATGCCTTTGAATAATTTGGGACAGCCCATATGAGGAATCGTTTGTCTTTGGAAGTTTCTGATTTATTGGCAACATCTGAGTTAATTAGAGACACACCTGTGGATATATTTGAAGGCACAACTAGTGCTTATTTGTGTAACATCATGGAAAAGTCTAAAGAAATCAACTAAGGTATCAAGAAAAATGGTGGACTTGCATATGTCTGGTTCATCCTTGGCTGCAATTTCCCGAAACCTGAAGGTGCCTTGTTCATCTATACAAACAATTATGTGCAAGTACAAATGAGATGGGAATGCCCAGCCATCATACCACTCAGGAAGGAGACGGGTTCTGTCCCAGAGAAGAACATTATTTGGTCCGAAATCTGCATCAACCCAAGAACAAAAGCAAAAGACCTAGTGAAGATGCTGGCTAAAGCTAGTAAGAGTATGTATTTTTTTTTTAAATAATCTTTATTAACATCCATATTACAAAAATTTACAAAATATAAACAGCGCAGTTATTCAATTATTTGTATAAGAAGATTACATACGCATTATTATCTCTTGCATCTTTACCTGACAAAATCGTTTCAATCCTCAACACAAAGGTTCTTTATACCCCTCCCCCCCCCATCCCTGTACCGACTGGAAGAGAGAAAAAAAAATTATATTCATTTTCCAATTTTCAAACCTGGAATTTTAAAGCAGTTATAGATTGAAATACTATTTCCATTTTCCCTATATATTTTTCCACTTCCCCTTACTATCCCCACCTTGCTTGATGAACCATATCCTTTCATACTGCTTAATCTTATTGACCATGTTTATCCAGCCAGATATGGAAACAACCACTGAATTCCCCCAATTTCTTGCAACACACCCCCGTCCCACTTACGTAACTCTATACATCAATTGTTGAGTTCCTTGATCTACACCCAATCCCTCAGTCTCCCCCAAAATCACTACCTGTATCATGGGAAGGAGTTCTATGCTAAGCAAGCTTGACAAGTAGGTACAGATTTCTTGCCAAAATTTTCCAATTATTGAACAATACCAGATGACATGACAAAAGTCCGCTTCCTCCGCTCCACATCTCATACACTTATTATCCTCTTTTAGCTTCATTTTGTATAGATGGAGTGGAGAGTAGTATATCATGTGTAGTATACTGTATTGAATTAGTCTGTGATTCCATCCTAAAGAGCTTTTTCTAATGTTTCTATATATTCTGTTCCATGCAATGGGGTCGTTCCCTTCTGCCACTACTACCTGTTCCCATTTATCTTGTTATTTGTGTCCAATATAATGCCAAACCCCTCACTACGGTTACACACCTCCTCTATACACTCATGTGATACCAAATATCAATGACATATATGTAAACTTTTTACTTTGCAGAAAGTCATAAAAATGCTTTTAAATAATCTCTTGTTCCCAATAAGAAATACCCCTATATCAGGGCAGGATTACAAAGTCTTGAGGCACAAAAAAGTTTCCTTGGTGACCCTGGCATTTTTAGGTTGGACTGTTTCAGCCGTGTACTTTATTTTCTATTAGAAACAACTGTGTTCCCCTCTTATTGTTGGCTTTTCTATATATCATCTCATAGCTCCACTTTATTGGGGGTCATTTACTAAGGACCCGAATCACGTTTTTCCGACGGGCTATCTGAATATGTCCGATTTGTGCCGATTTTCCCTGAATTGCCCCAGGATTTTGGCGCATGCGATCGGATTGTGGCGCATCAGCCCCGGCATGCACACAACGGAAATCGGGGGGCGTGGCCGTACGAAAACCCAACGTATTTGGAAAAACCAACGCATTTTTTTAAAAAAAAGTGTTGCTTGACACGCGCTTACCTGCACCCAGGGTAGGACGGTGAACTTCAGTGCACTCCGACAAACTTCAGCGCAGCAGCGACACCTAGTGGACATCGGGGGAACTACCTTAGTGAATCGGCGGAAGACCCGAATCCTCCGCAGAGAACGCGCCGCTGGATCGCGAATGGACCGGGTAAGTAAATCTGCCCCATTGTGTCTGCACCACTTGTGTCTGTGACCTGACTGCAACATCATTGGATTTGATTCTCACTTTTTTATCATTACTGCTCATGCTCACAAATGCTGTTTTTGTCTGTGTGCCATTTGTTGATTCAATGGATAGAACACAAACAAATTCATTTCTGTGTTCACGCACACAGTGGTGGTTTCCATGTCCTGTGTATGAGCCGACTGCTGGAGCCTCAAAATTCAGAGCTGGTCCCATTGGTGAGCATGTTAGCAGTTGGAGTCGTCCTTCCTACTGTCATTGTTGAGTGATCGGACTACACATACTGTCCACATAAAAATTGTGTGCATGTAGCCTTAGACTGTGTAGGAGCCAAGGCTCTTAAAAGTTGTAACAGTAGACCAACTTCTATAATGTGTCATCAAGCACCTTGTAATTCATACAGATTCCACAATTAATGGAAATATTAAGAGCCCAACTTTTAGTCGGGTTACATTTCCATTTCTCATTACTAAGAATGAAAGGAGCTGATGAAATCTCACTTCTGAGCTGTTAATCTAAACTGATAATGTACTGGCATGAGGTCTTGTCTATCACCGTAAACAGCTGCAAGAGGAATTTGTCACTCACATTGAGGCATACGTAAGAGGTGACATACTTCTAGAGCATTACTTTAAGTCTACTGAAGGATGTCTATGATAAAAGAGAGTGTAAATCTCTTACAGTGTTCCAAGCTGGCCATATACAGTGCTCTACATGGTCTTCTACCACTAACCCAAGATCCCAATACACATGTAAGTTCCACTTGGCAGACAAAAGATATTGATGATCTGTCTATGGATAAATCATCAATATAATGATGTTGGAAAACCATATTAAAGAAGCGTTGTTTATTGTCAGCAATCCCATGATGGGTCATCACAGCACCCCATAGACACATTAGGCGCATTACTGTCTTTGTATACGCACACATATAGAGCATATATAGATGTACAGCATACAAACACACATAGAGTGTACATATAAAACATATGCGCATCACACATATACATCATATATATCACATATACATATAATTCTGTACAATTTGAAGCATAATATGTATATAATGGTGCACCTCCTGCATTCTTAAGTGTCAGGTCGGATGGCGGGGCCCCTTGACACTGTGAGCCCCATAGCGGCGGCTGTCACTGTAGTTATGACCCTGGAACCCACTAGATAACAGGTGATTGCTTGAGGTCTAGCAAATGAAAAAAAACTCTTAACAAGTAGGATAGCTAGAGAGGAGACAGATACTTGAGCTTTTGTCCAATATTTGGTCTCATTCAACATTTCAATGACTGACTATTTCAGACCCTCTGGCATTGAGGCATTTCTACCAGTGACTTTAAAAAGTCATCTGCAGTCACCTAGCATAACTCATCTCTGACCATGTACATATATATGCAGTCAAAATGACCACATGCTATAAATACCATACAAAGCTCTCAGGCTGCATCTGCTGCTGAGAATACTCTAACAGCCATGTCAGAACCCTAAGTAGACGGACGTTACATAGACAAGATACCAGAAGATCAATCCCCTAAAAGACCAGAAACTCTTGATACATTGGCCTTGCTTATAATAGGTAAAATATTCATTACTTGGCTTTAAAAAGTCTTAAAAAAGTACATTCTGCCACACAGAAAATGTACACAGTAGTGCCAAATATCAAGTGGCTTCTGGTGATGGACCCAACCATAAAACTTGGCCAGACCTCAGAGTCAAAGGACTTGGCAGAGAGTGGGGATCAATTGCCTACATGGTCTTAGCTTCTATCTGTGCTGCCATCTCAGTGTCAGCCATGAACCCTAAAAACTAGGCTTCCCCCGAGCTTTGATCCTGTATCTATAGTGCTAGAAGGCAGTAGAGGTAGACATTAAAGGGGTATTCTCGTCTGGGCATTCACATTCAGTTTGATAAATCTGCCATATATAAACATTTCTTCAATTGGATGTTATTAAAAAAAAATGTTCCTGTGTGAAGATAATTTCTCATAAATGTAGTCATTTTGTCCCTTAGAAACGAGATAGCTTCCTCGGATACGGTCACGTCTGCTGGAGGGATTGCACAAAGAAATAAATTGTTTTTGTATATGAAATGTCCGGGGAGTTGCTGCGGGTCCTACAGCCGTCCTGTGGTAATGATTGCTGAATCCAGGTAGTCAGGCGGGACTCAATAGCGCATGTCTGGCCACCGCTGCCAAAATGTGAGGTGGTCGTAACCGAGGAAGCTATCTCGTTTGAAGAACGATTGAAGAAATGTTCATAAATGGAAGATTAGTGAAACTGAATGTGAATGCCCAGGCGAGAATACCCCTTTAAGCCAATGTACCAGTTGTTCTAGGCAGGTTAATGTTCTAGAGAGGTCAATTGTGAAGATCACCAAGACACTTAGACTTCCTTTGGGTCAGGATATGGAAAAGGATGGGTTATAGACAGGGATTTGTAAAATAGCTTTCTCCCAAGATGATCATAAAAATCTCTAAACTCAGCCCAGAGTTGGAATGGGGATACTTGACCAGATAAAATTTGACCAGATAAAATTTTCCCGGGTGTCCACCCTTCGTCATCCACCAGGAAAGAGACCTTACCTGCCTCCAAATTAGGATGTATTCTTCTATATCTATGGGGTACATTAGGTAAGAGCCTGGCCCCATACAGAGGATCCTCTGGTATTTTGGTGGGCCAGTGTGACACTGCATCAGCAATTGTATAAGTCTCAATGATAGGCCAGTATTGCTGTCACTCACACAATAGCATCAGGAACCACACACGGTATATACCAATAACCATGGTAACTCAGATACTACATAATGTATGGGACTTCAAGACAAATCCTGACTTAGTTCTATAAAAAAAAAGATGACACAGCTATTTTTGGCACTTTTTAGATATTAAATATGTTGAAGTTCCTACTGTTCTGGTACTAATATATGGTTTGGAATACGGCTTACTATTATTGGCACCTATAGTAAAAAGATGTTTGTGTGGAAATGAGTATGTATTATGCAAT
Organism: Engystomops pustulosus; assembly: GCF_040894005.1. Lineage (NCBI taxonomy): Eukaryota > Metazoa > Chordata > Amphibia > Anura > Leptodactylidae > Engystomops > Engystomops pustulosus. The sequence goes on along the minus strand of NC_092416.1, from coordinate 148,753,612 downwards.
AACAGCTTATTACTCCAGAATGAGTCAGAAAAACCATGTCAAAACCTGACATTGCTTGTTATTACCAAATCACAGCCCTTTCCAGTCACTTTACATCATAGAATAAAATCTCTTTTTGAACATTTAAGGGTACCAATGCATCTATAATGGGTATATGCAAAGGGGTTGAGAAATCAGTCCGTCACCCTCTTTAAAAGAAATTAAGTTACTTTACACCTACCACTACCCTACTACTGACACTCTCCATTGACACCCAGATAGGTCAAAAGGCAGAAGTAAAAAAAGGCAAAAGACCTAAGGACTAGCATTCTGAAAGATATGTGTTAGTTCACTGATCAGATGCTATAGACATGGGAAGATCCCGGTGTATTATGGTTGTGACATAAGATACCTCTGTCTAATTACTTCTACCTATAGTGTTTATTATCAAGAACCACACTGAGCTATTATAAGAGATAGGATTTTTCTATAATGCACACCCTATCATATAATTACCAAACCAATGTTCTACTACTCCATGAAAGATGTGCTTTACTCCTCCGACAGGTATCCATTTTGACCAGGGGGGTGCAGCTCTGGGGGACAGCGTCAGGGATGAAGTCACCTGCTACAAAACAGATCTCGACTCTTAAAGGACATCTACGACCAGATTACCGGTGGTAGACTGTCCTAAAAAGGCTGCTCGTTTCCTCTAGGGGGATGATGAGACTTCTTTTCACTAATTCCTGATCCTCTGTCGTTGCGATAAAAGAAGTTTATTCAAATATGTAAATTACAGAGCGGCATAGCCATGAGGCGCTTAGGTGACGTGTGCCAGAGTGCCTCAGGCTTATTTACCTACTTGAATTAACTTCTTTTTTTGCAGCAACAGAGGTTCAGGGTTTAGTAAAAAGAAGCTTCATCATCATCAACGAGCAGCGTTAGGACAGTCTACCACCGGTAATCTAGTGGTTTGCCCTTTAAAAATAGCCTTTGTTCACACCAGATGTCAGCATGGCTGTGAGACACTGCATGTAGAACCCACATATTAATGAAAACTAACCCCAAATATTACTACTGATGGGGTAGAGGAGATGCTGTTCTGTAGCTCACCTCAGGCAGCAGAAAGCTTAGGATTAACCATGCTCCTGACTCTTACTCAGCCGAGCATGTCTGTGTCTCAACCAGAAGGTGGCAACCCCCTGACCGAAACATTTGGCAGCTTATCTTTAAGGAACAAAATCTTCGCTTTGGGGGAATGGTGGAGGTCCCCATAATCATATAGTGTTGTCTAAACTGGCAGATTTATACAACCTTTGCCTTCTGTTTATGGTTGTCCAGGAGCTTTGATTGATGGTAAGTACTGGTGCGGCTTCCATTGAAGTGAATGTGAGTACTTACCTGCAAAGACAAGTTTTGGCCACTTCACAGAGCACTGAGCCAATGCTTTTAGTTCCATACTCTGTATTTTTGCCAGGCTAAAGCAGCTGATTGGTGCAGGGCCCAACTGTCAGACCCTCACCCCGCCTATCCCGAGGATAGGCTATCTGTCAAAATTCCTCAACAACCTCTCTATGGTCATGAACATGGATGCTAAATGTTATAGCAGCTGCCTTAACCAGACATCTGACTTCTTCCTCCCTGAGTGACACACAGTTGTATCATAGGGGAAAAATGGGAAAGTCACCTCAGCTCAGATCCTGCAAGCTACAACCTGACGAACCGACTCACACATTAATATGCCAAACAAATTATATGATGTGCCAAGCAGTGACTTCACCCTGTCAGGCTGCCTCTGACATTAGGGCAAAATAAGTGACTGGGAATAAGTCATCGTCCTATTAACCCTCCATTTCCAGCATCATACTGGCAAATGTAGGGATCCTTTTTGCCTCCGTCTGCACAGTATATGTGTCGTGGTGCTAAGGGATGTGAACCCACTGTGCCCCGAAATCCACCTCCTCAGAAGGCAATATCTAAGGGAACCCCATGTTTTTCACAGAGCTCCCGATGGTGGAGATGACTGTGCCTAGGAGAACACCAGGTGCACCTCCAAGGGATCCCTTGATGCCTTCAACAACAGAATCTCCTGATCCCTTGATAAAGACCTGCTGTTGTTGAAATACGCGTCGGGGTTGCACGCCAGGTAATAGCTAGTCCTCTCAGCCCCTTTCATTTCACTTATGTGCATATATTTACCGCTGTCTTTTTTGCTGACTCCCACACTTTTACCCATTTTCTGTGTTCTAGTTTTATGGGCCACGTTATTCTTTTTACCATTCACACTTCATGTTATTATTTACTTTTGTACTTATTTATTACTCTTCGTGTGTTTTTGGCTTGCAGTACTTTATTACTATTATATCATAGTACTGTACGTTTACTTTTGGTCCTATTACCTGGCCTGCATTTACTTTCTCCTCTTGAGATGAACTTTATTTTATGACACATTTTTTATACTTGTATGTTTAATAAAGATCGTTTTCATATTCCTGTTGAATGAAGCCGTTCCTTCATCCTCTTCGTTTTCTTTTCAGTTCTATTCTCTGGCAGATTATATCCAAAGATGAACCTTTAAGAACAGAAGCAATGACATCATGCAACTGGGTAATTCTGATGAAATAAGAATGAAATAATACTTGTCCAATAAAGCTACATCAAAAACTGCCCATAAAGAAGACCTAGAACCCTTGAAGGGAAAATATTTGCCATTAGTAAGTATTCATTTTCCAAACTGGGAAAATATCCAAAAGTGAGAAGTATAAAGCCTTTCAATATATTTCACTCTCTTAACTTTTTTTAATTAGTTTGTGAAATTTCCATCTGATCAGTGATCACATATTTTTTCAGCCTAAGGCCATGGGAAGTTCACCATTATTGTTATGTAACTCACCAATATCTGGTTATCAATAGTTTTTGTTATTACAGACACACCAAAGCTCAATAACAAATAGTAAGATAGTAATTGTGTAATAACTTAATTATACGACTCTTCTTCCCACTGGTGCCAGAAGTTATGGGATCCTACATGGGAGGTTCTGAAGGCCGGAGTGTTGACATTTCTGTCTAGATTCTTATGAACTGTTGTCTATTCTGTCTATTCTGCACAATGTTATGCCAATATTTTTTCTTTATGAAGATTATAAAACTGCATTAAAGCAAACGTGTCAAGGAAGCTTACAGATTCTCTTTGATGTATTGTAGAAGGCTCATATTTCATATATTAGTTATACCAAATATGATTTTGATGTTTGAGGGGATCATCAGAAGATAAGATCCTCCAGCCTGGCCACACACAAGTATGTATGAATGATGACCACCCAGATTCATGACATGACCTGTCAGTAGTCATCTCCTAGCTGCATTATCTCCCATGTTCAACAATTATATGCTCTCAACACCATCATCATTGAAATTCGGAGGTCAGGTGGACTAGGACAAATAGCTTTTTAGGGTCCACATAACCAATTCCTGATGATGGATTAGGAACCTAATGATGTCACTGGTCTATGGGAATTCTTCTCATCATTGTACATGAATGGGCATAGTTCAATAGAGGTAACTCAAAACTCGCCGTTTAACAAGTACCTCTGTGGGCGCTATATCTCAAACCTTTATACTTACCTAGAGATAAGTCCGATGAGACGCATCAGACCCATCTCCTGTGTTCCCCACAACTGCACAGTAGTCAATGAAGCCGGAACTAAACACCCTGGCTTTATTGCGCAAGTATTGGCGTAGGGAACACTGGACCGAGCTAAATATAAACATTCTTTATTTTAATAGTGGGAGCGCTATTGCTAAAGGGCGATTTGGGACACTAAACTACCATAGGGACCCATGGGTGGTTTAGTGTCCCAAATCGCCCTGACAGGTCCTCTTTAAGATAATGGGGCACATTTAGTAAGGGTCCCGCGGCTGCATTTCCGTTGGGTTTTCCTACTTTTCGGGGATCGCACCGAACAGGGATTAAGCAGGGGATTGTGTCACACGCAATCGGATTTTGGCGAATCGGCACTGGCTTTCATGCGACAGATATTGTGGGGCGGGCCGTCGGACGATCCAACGGATTTGGACTGAGCATGGGATTTATCATTTAAATTGTGTCGCAAGACATGAATTTACATGCACCGGGAAGAAGAAGGTGAACTCTGGGGGAACTGAGCGAGGAAGCGACACAAGCAGGAAATCAGGCGCACGATCTTAGTGAATCTCGCCAGGGTCCATGATTGTCGGACAACGCACAGTGGGGATCGCGACAGGACCGGGTAAGTAAATGTGCCCCGATGTGTGGGTTCATATACTTCCTCTACAGCCTTTATAGATACATTATATATTAGACACAAAGACAAGGTACTGGACCTTTAATTTGTCAGGTATCCACAAAAATAATCCACACCTTTGGGGTCTTGATTTAACTGGGGTCTTAATGTTAGGGACGCTGACTGCAGTGGCCCTTTTGTTTTCTAATTGTTTCCTGCAATTTCCATGGAAAATACAAAGGAATCTGGAGAATCCAAGAGGGCTGTACATAGGCCAGTGTGCTGAATAGACACAGTCTGGACCCCTTTCTGTATACAATGAGAAGACACGCAGAGACCCAGCAGCCACTTATGTCTCTGACTCTCACCCCATTAGATGAACACTTTGTCTTACACAATCTTTTTTTTTCAGGGGAAAAGCATTTACTACAGGAAAGTCTGGGATCAATTTACTTAGAATACATTACACTTGGCTATTAAGACTATAATGTGGCATTGTGTCTGGTGGCCATTATGATCATATCATCAAAAGGTTTGTCTTTAAATAGCAAATGTCAAATATTTAATTTGTAGCTTTGGAGGGGACAGAATGTTCATATATGTGTATTTTTCCAAATTTGGTGTACATGCTGTAAAGACGGATGAGGCTATTATGGGGTCGGTAGAGGGAAGTAGCCTATTTGCGGTTAAACACCTTTCCCCTACATGACAAGTGTGAGCCTATATACCCAAACCTATCTAACTTGTGCAATTTATAATGAAATATCCTTATATGGCATATACGACATTATATGCCATCTTAGAGTTTCCCACATTGTACGACCTTTAGCTGTGTTAATGGTTGAACTTAAGAGCAATAACTCCCAGCAACCACCACCAATTAAGTAGACCATACAGTACTTCACTACATGCATGCTTGGCCCATGTGTCCTTAAATGTGTAGAGGGTGAGAATCTGATTTCGGAGAACAAAAGCCAGTTGCCCAACCTTTATCTTTCCTAACATATGTTGGTTCTTCCGATATGAATTTAATGTATATAGTCAACCTTACCGTATATTATAGCTCCACACAGCTCGGTTCTCATATAAGGAGTTGGGGACCAAGAGATTCTGAGGGTGCACTCACACCTGAGCCCAGGAGGTATAGGGGGCTCATATGGGTTCTCTTCTCCATACAAGAAAACATCAATGCTTAGGGGACCTATAGAGATTTTGCATTGGAACCCAACAGCTACAAATGAGGTTTCGGCTATGGACTATACCTACAGGAACAATCTATCTGAACGTTACAAAGATGACTGTGGTGTGATATTTATTTACACATCTGTTGCTCAGAACTGGGTTGGGCTGTGGTTACTTTTTTATTATGTGGTTACTGTACAATGCCATGCACATTAATGTTTTCATGCATCCGGCTGTTCACTTACAACTTAAATGACTTGAAATACTCTCTTATACTTTCATGTTATTCTATGGATGGGATTTAGGAATTTTATGCCAGCACTGGTGAAGATTGATTCTACATTTGTATATCTGTGCGCCATAGGGCCTTCATTCCCAATGGGGCAGATTTACTTACCCGGTCCGTTCGCGATCCAGCGGCGCGTTCTCTGCGGTGGATTCGGGTCCGGCCGGGATTCACTAAGGTAGTTCCTCCGCCGTCCACCAGGTGGCGCTGCTGCGGTGAAGTTCCCCGGAGGCGCGCTGGAATGCCCTGAAATTCACCGGCCTATACCTGGTGAAGGTAAGTGTAATTTTCGCGACACATTTTTTTTCTTAAATGCGGCGGTTTTTCCAAATCCGTCGGGTTTTCTTTCGGCCAAGCCCCCCGATTTCCGTCGCGTGCATGCCAGCGCCGATGCGCCACAATCCGATCGCGTGCGCCAAAATCCCGGGGCAATTCAGGTACAATCGGCGCAAATCGGAAATATTCGGGTAACACGTCCCGAAATGACCCCCAATATCTTGTTTGTAAATTTACCCCATGATCTGTAAAGCACTATAGAAATAAAGATCTATTATTTTTATTATTGCTTATGGTTTTCATTCAATTTCCAAACATCTGTATTGCTATAAAAGGACTATGTGATAAAATTCATAACCATTTTATGGATGCTCTATTCCTAGGCTCTCTAACTCTCATATCAGTCTTTACTCTCTGGTCCCTATCATTCTCATGACTATCATGGGTCTCAGATATTAGAATGGGTCTCTAACCTATAAACAGCATAACATAGGAGTACCCCGTTAAGTAGAATCTTACTGTCATCTCAATGGGCACATCACACTTAATCACTGACCTCTGTTCTTCACAAATCAGATAAGGCTGTGCTCATATTTCCTTTAAGAGCCACATTAGCAGCATTAGCAGAGTTCTTCAAAAATGAAAGACCAAATAATGCAGTATGTTGTGTAATTTTTTTTACCAGTAAAATGACAGACACCTTGTTAGAACCATGAAAATATATTCAATTTATTGTCAATGGGATCTGTTGGATATGTTGGTGTCTGTCATCTGACAGATCTGTCGGGATTAAAACTCTTATTCTAAGACTATTTTTCTAAGAATATTTCAAAACAGACTGCAGACATGAACGCTACATTGTTTTCATGGAGATTCTATTCTGGTATAGTATGGAGATTTTTTGACTTCATAAATGTACAAAATATCGTAATACATTTTTATTTGAATAGGGTTATCATGTACTGCAACATTTTAGTGCCCATGTGGCACATATACAAACAGAAAAAAAAAATTTACACAGCAATGGCAATAGGTGGAGTGAAAGATCCGAATCGACCATTCACCTATTGTATAATGATTAATTGTTGCTAGGCTCAATTGATAAATCAAATACAAGGTTCTTAGTTACATATGATGAAAGTGCATGAGTCCACTTATGTCTTCAAAATTTGTTTTAAAGGGTCCCTATGCTTTTGGAAGCGGCAACACATGGGGGCACATTTACTAACAACTGTGCAAACTGAACTATGTGTAGTGTGCATGGGGCACCAGATTCAGGATTTCTGGCGCCCATTCTTCATGAATCCGCTGCTCCCTTCGCTGTCCAGAAAGAGTGCAGCAACGTTTTTTTTTTTAACATGTGGCATGGGATACATTTCTGTCAGACTTTGCATGATAAATGTGGCGCACGGTCCCCCTGAGCACCGGAACACCCACCTTCTGAATCAGTCAGATCGTCTGATGGCATGCCCCCAATTTGTGTTGTATGGAAATCAGCGCAGCTGCGGCCAAAAACAATAATGTGCGATGCAATCCCAGCAACACAAAGAACGTGCAAAGTCCGACAGAAAACTGGCGCAAGAGCCTTAGTAAATGTGTCCTCCGCAGCACATAACCAGCAAGGACCAAAAACCAGCCCCAGCGACTATAAGCACCACAGCAACAGTGAACGGCATGCAGTACAGCACCATGTGAACGCGTCTTGAAAGCGCAACACTTCATAGGAATGAGGGTGCGTGTTTACAAGAGCTTACAATGTATATACATCTATATGACATGCTATTTGTGTTGTACACAGGTCACCTGCTAATTTACTGGTGAGAAGAGTCTGGGGTATAGCCATATATATACATGCTATATAGTAATGGCTGCCTCACAGTTACAGCAATGGGGAGGGTAGTATCTCTCCAATCCTAATGTTGTGGGAAAGTGACTATAGGCTGGGATGTAGCATATGTCTTACGTTATGTACACAAGGCTGTGATTCGGCGGTGCCGCCGCTGGGGGCGCTGTGCGGCGGCTGTGATTGGCCCGGCAGATGTGTAGTGCTGTGCACGCAGCGCCGTGTATACAGACAGCCCGCAGCTGTGGAGGAGGAAGGAAACCTACAAGACGCCGTGCATCATGTCCGCGCCCCCGGCAGCCGCTGCCGGCACAGGACACTGAGCTCTGCCCATACACTGCATTGTGCGGGTAGTCTCTGCTCCACTTCTCACAAGTTTAGGACACTTGCACTTGGAATGATGGATAAGAGCAGCCTGGTCACTCACACTCAGACTGTCCTGAGGACGGAGCCTTTCACTGACCACTACAGTGTGGTGGGCAAGGAGCTGGGCAGGTAAGATGGCAGCAGCCTGGATTATACCCTCATATCTGACACTTTGCAGGTGTTTGCTAGACTCTGTGGAACTACATGTCCCAGTATGAGTGATGCCTAGTTACATATGTATGCATACAGGCGGTCCCCTACTTAAGGACACCCGACTTACAGACGACCCCTAGTTACAGACGGACCCCTCTGACCACTGTGACCTCTGGTGAAGCTCTCTCAATGCTGTAATATATGCAATGGTCAGCTGTAAGGTGGCTGTAATGAAGCTTTATTGATAATCCTTGGTCCCATTACAGCAAAAAATTTTGAAAATCCAATTGTCACTGGGGCAAAAAAATTTGTCTGGATCTGCAATGATAAAATATACAGTTCTTACTTGCATACAAATTCCACTTAAGTACAACCCCAAGGAACCTATCTTGTACTTTACCCGGGGACTGCCTGTATAGGGTACTCAGTGTCTGCACCCCTGGTAAGGTTGTAGTAGTGGGGTGTATCTCCCCATATAGCGATAACTTTATCTAACTAGCTGTGTGCAGCGCTGCGGAATATGATGGCGCTATATAAGTAAAGGTATTATTATTATTATTATTATTATTATTATTATTATTATATCTGAGGATGGTACTATGATTCCCAAAGTTAAGGGAACCTTTGATGCTGCTGAGACATCCACCACTTGTATTTTTTTATGTTTTTGAGATTGTTAATATTTTGTATCTCTGGGTATTGACTAGTAGCTGTCTCCTATACCCAAGGATCACCATGAAGAACAGGGATGTCAAATCTACGTTTATTTTTTTTGACCACTTAAAGGTCACCTGACCAATTGGTTGTAAAGTTGTTCTTTCATCACTTATCTTACTTGTTGTAACTTACACAGTATTATTGGGCTAATCCATATCTAGCGCTCTCCTTGTTTCTGTCATACTATTGCAATGGCCAAGTTCAAGTGCCCCCCCCCCATTCTCGTGACAGATGGTGGGAACACGACCTGACAGATGTTTATAGTATGTTCTATGACTTTGCTGCTAAAAACCCCAAATTTGACAGTTAATTTGGTGAGGATTAATCAGTTATGACCCAAATAATCCCTGAAACACAATTGGCATCTAGTAAGAGAGTCTTTGGTAGACTATGGTGGTGCTAATGCCCATTGCCCAGCAGCGAGTTTGATCCGAGTACGGATTTCCCAGACCGAGCCTCAAATCCCTGGACTGAATGGACCCTGCCTAGTTCAGTGTTTCCAGATTCATCCAGGAAATCCGATAAGCCCACACTCATGAGAAATGGGCATAAGAGGTTTCATGGGCCAGATTACTTAGACCTTAGGGTTTGGTGGTACCATTATTTTGAGAATTGTTGAAGACTTGTAGAAGAATTGTGTCAGAACTCCCCTTTTATACTGAGAGATTTGTTCTTTTGTAGTCAACGTATTCAATGTATTCAACTAGACATTTTAGAAAACTCAGATCCTCTATGAGCACACTACAAATTTGGTAACCAGTCCAACCATAGTGGCATGTCGGCTCCATTGAATACGAGTGACCTTGGAACCCCGTCACTGACCTAGAACAACCTCAGCCGTACGAGTCACCATGTCTTCTGCATAGAGTCTTGCTTGAGAGGTATCAAATGCCTATTGTGAATTTGTTTCTAACACATCATTAAAGGTGTTGACTTTAGCTCTCTGCCCAATGATACCCTTTGTTCAAATGGGTTAAGATAATAGTAGCGCTTTCTTCCCATGCATTCCTTTACTATTGTAGCTTAAACAGATGTATATTTCCCTAGATCCTGTAATAATACTATTGTAACCTAGAATATCTGCAATAATTAAGACGTACATAGGCAAACCTACCCATTACCTAACACATCCATCCCTTTTTCTCATGAGTTTGTTCAATGTGGTATTGACTATACGGTAGTTTTATTAGTTTTACTTAGTTGAGTGGCTTAAAGGAACATTCCTGGCAAAAGTGTTCCTTTTTTGAGACGTTCACGAACACATTTGGCCGAACCTCCTGATTTTGATTGGTCCGGCTGACCATATAATGTCTTGCAGAGGCTTTCTCCTCTGACACCTTCAGGTCCATGCATACTCGGCCAACAGCCATCTAAGGATCAAATTTTTGAATTTGGGGTTCCTATCCACATACTGTATGTAGCTACCAGCTGAACGTTCATAAGACTGAGCGCTGTCTGTACAGACTCCTTTATAGAAATCTATGATTGGCTTGACTCAAAGTGCAACTTGTGTCCCAAGAACAGTTCTGTCCAATTCTGTCTACCGAATATTGTATCACATGAGTTGAAGTAGTGTCACACATTTAGGTTGGCCGAACCAGTTGAAATAGTTGGCTTTGGCCTTTGGAGTATTAGGGGGTTGAAGGATACCATTAAACTGTTGGGTCAGACCAGATGCATAAGATATCCTACCAAGTGTGCCTTTTAAATCCCTGCTTCAAAAAACAAGCTCTCAAGCCCAGATTAACCTTTCTGAATTAGTACATCTTGGAGAACAGGTCCAAACCCCTGTATACTTTGTCTAAATTGATTTGATTCGTTTTTACAATGTTTCATGGTCCTGCTCTTTGCTTCCAGACCTCACAGTTTTTAAAGTAATAGTTATTACATGGACAACGAGAGTGGACGCCACTCAGTTCCTTCTACAGGAGAAGACCCATGCAAGGGATCCTTTTTGATTGTGTTCATGTTCTCTAGGGTCAGGGAGTAAGAGTTCTCCTTAGAGACGCAAGCGGGTCAAAACAGCGCTGTCCACAGTTGGAAATCTGTTCTTGTTGGAATATATATTTATATTGGTTTGGCTTTAATCCATGTCATTGGGCTTCCTGAAAGTCATGGCTGATGGTAAGGTGCTGCCTTACAAGGTAGATAAGAAGTGTGGTTTTCCATGTCCCATCTTGGAAAACCTATTTTTCTGTACCCTAATTACATATATGGAAGGAACCCTCTTTTGCAAGCAATCACTGTGGGATCACTTCCAAACATGCATCAGCCATAGTAATCCTGTTGCTGGTTCACCAGTTGTCCTTTACTCAGTCACCTTTGGTAGCTACTAACGATTGAATACTGGAGCTACAGCAATCTTCCAACACATCAACTTTAAGAACTGACTGCTACCTAAAGTATCTCTCTGCCCCATTGTCACAAAATAATCAATAATATTCACTTCACTGTTTTGGTTGTATGATGTTTCGCATTTGATGTTCACAGAAGAATTACTGCCGGTTTCAGACAAACCTAAATTTAGGATTACCCAGGCCATATGTATGTGGTATTTCAGGAAAACGGAAAAAATCTTGAAATCGAAGACCAGAGCCCCAAGCACTCATCTTTATTGTACCTAAATCTAATCTATAAGGTCGTAAATGTACCATTAGCCTAATATAATCATGTGACAGTGAAGTGGCCAGTTGGCAATTCCATTACTATAGGTATAAAGGGTCAATGTTTACTGCTTTCCACATGACAGCCCATGTAGCTGCTATAAAAACATTAAAGTCACTGATCATCGGTGCACAGCCAGGGCACTCTAAGGAAGAGATAAGGCACAATGGGTTAATTACTCAGATCATGGCTCATTCACACCCTTGTGCTATTCTCAATGTAGGTGGTGACTTCATGAGTAACACCAACCCTACAAATTCAATCTTTGGCTTCAGTCAGTCAAGTTTGTCCACCCAAGACCACACAAGACGTCTCAGGGCCAAATTAATAAGTCTACATATAGTCACGTGTTTGAGTCGTTTTGCAACTTTGTCATGTTGACCACAGGACACAAGGAGGAAGAACGTCTTATCATGGCTTACTTTACCTAAGGGATAGTTCTAATTTTCATTTCCTAATCAGCACATTGTGGTTACACCTGAAAGGCCGTAATTGTGAGAGCATTCCAGTGACCTGAAGGAAAATCCTAGTCACTCCCCCCCGAGATATCTCAGGGTTGACATACATAATTTAAGTATGGATTTAGAATGCCTTGTTTGTTCTGGTAATATTTTTTTCATGTGTTTTAGAGATGCTCTGGTTACAAGATGTCCGTATCTGGTGTTCTTGAAGGAACTAAGAGTTCTCTACACAAAGTACTTTATGGCTGAAGTGCTGTATAGATTACTCTTTCTTAAAGAGAACCCGTCATGCAAAATAACCCCCCTAAACTAAATATATTTTCATAAACTGCCATTAGAGAGCATTGCCTCTATCCCTTCATTGTCCCTCTACATGCCTGTAAACCTAAGCAATGAGGTCCTAAAGCTGTATGCAAATGACCTGTGAAATGTCCAATGAAGCATTAGCATATTCAAGCTGTCCACTCTATTCATGAGTGGGAGGTACAGCCACACCCCCAGTGCTTGACTGACAGCCTGTATAATGATGTGAGGCTGTATAATGATGTGCTTCCTGGTGCTGGCGCCCCCTGCAGCCTGTGTGTGTATGTGTGTGTGTATAGGAGATACAGCAGCTCCAGGCAGCCATGTTATAGCAGAACATGTCAGATTCATGTGTAGCTGATGTCTGTGTCTCACCTGTATATTAGGAGGATGCAGCATGTCAGCAGATGCAGCACACACACTAGCAATGCTTTACTATACATTACACACAGACATGAGCAGGGGAGGAGAGGGGAGGGGTAACAGGGGTGACATCACTGCCTCTGACCATGTGACCAGCCTCATTTACATGATAAAGAATAGATGATTTTACAATGAATAATGTATGAAATAACTAGATAAAGGCTGGGATGGATCCTTGTGAGCTGCTCCAACAGGTAGAGGTGACAGGACTAGTGACACAGACCTGATGACAGGTGTCCTTTAAGCTGTGGTCTGCATCAATAATCCCTGAGTAACAAGTTGGAGCTTTTTAAGACTTAAATGTTGAGGAGAATGTAGTGGAAAAGTCACTTAACACATAAGACCTTTTCCTATTCCTGAAAGGATTTCCACCTGTTGGATAATGCTTTCCTGAGACAAGAGGATGTCTACAGGTAATTGCTTACTAACCTGTAATATAGTTTCGGCCATGAAGGAGCTGGATTTAAACCATAAGGTTATTGCTAAGGTGGTTTTCTGGACTTTCAAGTGCTCCCCCCCTTCCTCTGAGTTTACCCTCAGAAGAGGTTATCCGTTTGTGATCAATTAAGGTCGAACAATGATTAGAACCTCAAGGTATCAGACTTTTTAGAGTGGTCAGAATTGAAAGCAGAAGGTTCTGTATAGTGAACTTCAACTGAATAGGTCTTATTGCTTAAAAGCACCCAAAAAGATAGATGGTCATAGATTATCAGTGCATGGTTTGGGGGTTGGATACCCACATACTGGTCTCTTACCTCGTGGAAAGGGCACTAGTATATAAAGTGCCAAGGGGACCAGATATCTACTCTATCCACATAGAATTTCCTATCTGTACTGTAGGTAGAAAGTCAACAGATTCTGTTAGGATCTATGACTTATCCATGCCTTTGACTGGCCATACGTATTACTACTGCCAGCCATCTCTCTTGACTCATTTACGCACTTATGCTCAGACCCAATCATATGTGCACAGGTTCTTAGCTTCTCAGCTAAGATTAGAGGAGTATGAGAAGAACCCGGAATATTTTATCTTGGTAAGAAGAGTAGTAACTATCCAAACTCTGCAGGTGGTGGCTTAAGTTCCCACAACCAAGCAGTGGTGTAGTTGAAATTCTCCCTTGATAATTGCCTAAAGTGCAAACTCACACTCCCATTTCAGGGTCGAATGGCCCCACCATAATCACCAGGTTGGGGCTACATTTGACTGTGTATTGGAGCTTTTAGTCTTGATAGAAACCTAAATCCTGTGAGCAGTCTGTGGTTGGAACCTCAGTCAAGTGACCGATTTGTCAACATGGCTGTTGTCCCACAAGGCTTGTGAAAATTTCCAGGAGAAAATTCACATGGTGGCAAAATTCATGCCATGGGTTTAGATATTGCCAGGGAGACGCTTACATGTTCTTTGTATGTTCATATGGGTTTATTCGAGCAACTTTTATGTTTCCTCTGTGGACAGGTCTCGATCTGGATGTAGTCCTTGTTCAATGCCATTGAATATATAGTATTCTATAAAAAAAACGCCAAATAAATCTATGTAAATAGAAACAACTTGAACGTGATGATGGCTCTGAGCAATGTAAATCAGTTCTTTGGAGATCATATTATGCAGAAACTCCGAAGAGAACTTCCTTTTTTGTGGTCCCTGCGGTTTTGCTGGAGCCACATCGAATTTATTACCACACCACACAATGAGAAAATGTGACTGTCCGTCTGGGAATGCTAGCACGGGATCTGAGGATGGTCAGGTGTTTTGGTAGTACCGGAGCCCTAGCTATACATTTACAGGAGAGGTGATACCCTGGACTCTTTATAGGAGAGCTGTGAGCTGACACATTGGAATTCCAAGCAGCCCGGCCAGGTCAGGAGACAATGATTACACGACCTGCCTTCCTATTTACTATTAGCACATGACTTTCTTGTTTTTTAGGCTCTGGTTAAGTAGCAGTTAAATTTATCTTTTACTCTTACAAGACAAAACAAATGCAGTCCTGCTGTTACTTAGTTAATAGTTTTCTGTGCATCATGACAACACAGCCTATATATTTAAGGGTAGTCAGGTGAATGGGTGTTGCAAAAGACGGTTACTTTTTGTGACAGAAATTTGGAATGTTACTGAAATGTAATTTATAATTAAGCCACTTAAAGGAAACCTACCAACTTACCTTCCTATTAAGTTCTTCAAATGTATAGCCCTTTATAGGGCTAATTCTTTAGTGGCCCAGAACTTTTATAAATTTTCATTCCCACTATATGAAAATTTCCTAAATAGGCAACTGGGGCGTGGAGTAGCCACAGCTGAGGCTACAAGGTGCGTCTACTTCACGCCCCAGTAGCCTCTTGCGTGCTGCGCACACTCGTCTGCGAAGCTGGGTTCTGCTCATTCGCAGTAGCTCCGGCTTCAGAGCCGAGACTGTGCAGCCGGCGTTCTGCGCATGAGCAAAGCCCAGCTTAGCAGACGAGTGCGCACAGCTGCCCATAGTTGCGCGCTGAAGATGCATAGATAGGTGGAAACGCAAGAGGCTACTGGGGCGTGGAATAGCCACGCCTTGTAGCCTCAGTGTTGGCTACTCCATGCCCCTCTTTAGGAAATTTGCATATTGGGGAAATGAAAATTTATAAAAGTTTTGGGCCACGAAAGAATTAGCCCTAATAAGGGCTAAACTACTATACATTAGAGGAACCTGCCACTGGATCTACCTTAATAGGTAGATCAGTGGTGGTAGGTTTCCTTTAACCAACTCCGTTGCTGGGATGAATACAAATTTGGTTATGGCCTACAAAGATTTCTAGAGAGCAAATCCTGGCAGGCCTCCTAGGAGAGACCGTGAGGGTCCAAATTTGTGGTGGTGGGGGGTGTGATCAGGACTCCTACTCTTTCCTAGAAGATTTACTTAGCTTTTTACTTGAAAATCCTGCTCCAAGTCTTCTCTCCCTCCTGCTCTCAAATGAGACCACAAATAAATCTCCTGACAAGTTTACATTTAACCAAAATCCCACAACTGGGAGACACAAGTGCGGTGGTTCTACGTCTGTGGTAACCTGTTGTGTGCGCCTCCTGTTTCTTGTTACTTACGGTTTTGGCTGTAATTGTCTTGGGATCCTGTAAGACGACAGATCATACTGAGCACTTTGCATTTCTGTCTGTCACTGTCCATAACCTGTCTTCACTTCAACTCCCTATAGAGATGTAGAATCTTATCCTGACAGAATTACATCGGCAAACTCTCTTGGCCTGGGGCCGCTTCCCCTGTTTTAACATTTTTTTAACTCCCAATAGAGTTGATGGAAAAAAGTTTTCACTCGACTCCCATAAAATGATATATACCGCTATCTTTAGTGATGTGGCGGCACAACGGTTCATGTTTAGATTCCAATCCAAATCAAAGTTCATCCCAGACTTGGTGTTGACTACTTGACGACGTCCACCCTTCAGCAAAACGCATATCAAGAAGTTCCGCCAACTGCTGAAACAAAGGGTCAGAACACTGCACAATATGTAACAAAATATAACAATATATAGAACAAAAATAAAAAGTTATACTAAAGTGATTCCCAGTTTACACAGTTTGGAGTTCCCCTTAAACCCTAGATGATGTTTCCAGTACTTGCCACTTCTGTTTTATTTTGATGGTGCCTATAATGCAAAAACATGTGTTTTATTGAGAAACCCTGTAATTTACAGTGTTCACATAGTTTTTGTATAGGAGAATTAACTCAGGCTTACAAGACCTATTCAAAGTTCCTTGTAGAGTCCATTACTAGTTGCATTTTCTTGTCACCCCCTGCTCTATACTGTTATACTATTTTTTTTACAATGGGGTATATTTTTTAGGTTCTGCACATCTGTTTGTTTACATACAATCTAGTAATCCCTTCAAGGATATGGCCCCATTTTTGTAATCTGCCCTGTGTCACTAGAAGTGGTTATAGCTTTGGAACGTTTTAACATATCCAGGGAATATTGATATTGTTTACGTGTGACATATTGTGCTGCAAATTAGTTTAAAAATTTTGATATCTTTTGTGTTTAGTTATGGAAAAAATCTAAATTCTCTACTTTTCAGGCGGATGGTGATACCACCCAAATTAATTCATAACATACATTTCCTAAAAGTCTGCTTTATGTTGCAAAGAATTTTTAAGCATTCATTCATTTTTCTAGAATTTTTTGAGGCTTAATTTCTTTGAAAAAATCTCCATAATCTATATTTAGAGGCACCTGCTCAGCTTTCAAGAAAGGCCTAAATAATAGCATAAATTACCCCATTCTGGAAACTACACCCCTGAACGTATGAAACACCACTTTGAAGAAGTTTGTTAACCCTTTAGGTTTGTTATAGGGGTTAAAACAAAAGGAAGATGCGATTTAGAAATTGGAGGTTTTTTTTGCACAATACATTAATTTTAGCCCAAAAATGTAACATTCACAATGGATTAAATGACAGTTTGATACCCAATTTCTCCTGAGTTTGCTAATACCGCATAAGTGGGTTGTAAACTGCTGTATGGGCACGCAGCCAGGCATAGAATGGAAGGAGCGCCATCCCAAACAGATTTGCATAGTCACGTGATTTCTCCAGTCCTGTATTTCGGTGCTGTATGAATCTGTGAATTCGTGAAAATTTTCATCTGTATGTGCATGTATGTCACCGTATCCGTATAAAATACAGTAGGCTGGCAAATAATGGCTGGCTGACTAATGTGGACACATTGGGACTTTTTGCAGAATTTTTCAGGTACATCATTTTGGAGCATCTATAGCTAATTGATGAGATTTTTTTTTTTTTTTTTTTTAACTTTCTTGGCATGGAGATAGCGAGATGGGGAAAAAAACGGACTTACAGGAAAGTTACTGCGATTTATTACAGGACTTGTACACCAAAAAGTCCTGATAAATGTCCCCCTATGTCTGGCATAGTCCTTACTTTATAAGCCAAACATATCTGTAGGTCTCTGTTCGCCGGACAGAAGCCAAACAAGAGTCTTGGTTGCTGTCAGGTTTGTATACATGACTATAGCTTTGAATCATGAAATATAGTTGTGTTATTGACTTTATTTCATACAATTAAAAATGTACTTCTCCTTTTTAGGGAGCCTATTAGGGACATGTATGCCAGTAAATTGTCAAATCAACTCGACATTCGGCTCTAATGAAGGCTCAGGATATTATGTGGATTGAGCATGAGCTGCTTCAATGTAGATGAGGCCACTCATTGTATATTATTGAAGCTGGAATGTTGTGTTTTCTCCCAAATATGTACAAAAACCATAAATAGAGGAACACAGTTTAGCCTGCACTGTCTATTATAATAAACTTGATTTAATATAGCATTTCTGTGGACCTATCCCATAGCTATAGGGGAGATGAAGGTCCCCCCTCCCCCACCTCTTCCTATATATAGGGCTATGGGTCTGTAATTGAACAGAGTGCATTACATCAGCTACATAGAAAACCTCTCTAATCAAGTAATGCAACACAGTATTACAGTAAACGTACCCCATACAAATATCAGATGTGGAAGAGTCACTTCACTTTAAGCTCAGTGTTAGATCACGGTCATGCGAATGGTGATTAATACGATTCATATTTTCTTCTTGAAGCGTACACCATTCTCCAAGTTGCCCGCATGTAAAGGGCTGTAGTGTTTTTGGCACAAGGCTACACTTGTACTGGACGGCCGGCTGTGTCTAGGAGGTTAATGACCCATTTTGCTAATAACACGCGCACATTCACAATTCGCTGATTTCCTTTCGAGAATGTTACTATAAACTGAGCTTTAAAAAGCTAAAAAAAGAAACCTGGAAGAAATGGGAAAAGAGATAATTGAAGCTTCAATGCTGTGAGCCTTCGGCCAGTCATTATCAGGACAGGGGCACGTCGGGGGTGACAGATATGTGGGCTAAACCCTTCATGACCCAGAAAAGTATCTACCTTATCACCAGCTTGGAACATCTGTATATACACAGTGTATCATGTAGACGGACATCAAAGACTGGATGAGGCATGGGGAGTGTCAGCACTTGGCCCTCTTCTGCTTTACTTACAAGTGGCTAAAATAAACACTTTACTACTACTACACAAAATAATTTATATTCCCGTTATTTGGGTCACACTCGGGCATGAGGTGCTCATAGAACTTATAAAGCTGGAATACCAGGTCATGGTTCTTACCATGGGTGGTGGGAGTCCTAAAAAAGGGCCAACAAGACAGTCTGCCTCGGCAAGGATTAAGAAAGGTTGGTATTCTTCATAGCCCATCGTAGCAATCTTGATGCCCTTTATAGGAACAGGAGACGGGCTGCATTGAAATCTATGCATGTAATAAAGCTTTGAGGCCATACTTGTAACAGGACATCCCTCCTCAGTGACACCTCGTAAATATGTCAGACCATAAAGTTCAAAGTATTTGCAGATATGTATACATTCCTGCCTTAATGTATGTTCTCCTCTGCAATCCATATATAATGAAATAAGCTCATGGCGTGCTGATACGGTCTGCACTGCTAGTACTCAATCGTTTTTCTGAGATAACTAAAAAGTTGCCCTAAGCTAAGAATTGCGATAGTATATTTTAAAAGGAAACTTCACTCATCCATTTCAGTCCCTGCTGCTCCCATTGCCTTTGTTCCTGCCCTCGTGCCTGATATACTTTAGTTAGCTCCACAGTTATTAGCCTGGCTTTTTCCAGTATAAAGACCAAGAGGTCTCAAATAGATGTGATACGGACTGTCGGAGTGAATTAGGCTGGGTTGTTAGACCTCTGATCTATGTATGGGTTTACGTCAACCATGACATCTAAGATTGCTTTGTGACAATAGTTATTCTGGTAGGTAGTAATCGCCCCTTAGGCTATGTTCACACCTTTATCAGCAATTCTTCTACAAGTCTCTTTCACATATTTCATTAAAAATCTTGGATAAAATAGTCCTGTATCTATTGTCAGGATGAAGGACTACTGACCCTATTTAGTCCAATGAGGTCTTCAAGCTTGGTGGTGCACGCCATTAGTCAACCTAACCTGCCTTCTGTTATATTCATACCTATAGACTTGCTATAGGAGTTTACTGAAGAGGCATGTGAATTCATATATCTTTAGTTTAGAGGCAAACTATAGAATTTCCTAAATAAACATCCAACCAGTTGTATCCTTCTCTTCACCAAAGAGAAGACAAGGGGGGGACAAAAACATGTATCACTAGATTAGCAGCACAGTAGTTGGTGAGAACCTGACAAGTTCAGTTCTTTGGTTTTTGTCCTTTCCCTGTTCCATATCAAACACATTCTCTAGTTTGGCTCCATTTCAAGGCTGTCAGGAGTTATGGGTACGGTTAATCATTATCATATGGACTGTAGTAGTGAATCTCTCTATAAATCCTGGCATGTTACTTGTGGTTAGAAAACAAGTGCCCTGCCAGTGTTAGAAACGGAGTTTACATCACCCGCTAATAAATCTGTCAAACTGGAAAGAACCTGAAGCCCTGATTGAATTACGACACTTATATAACTGCGGTTCCAGGTACAAACAGTGGTGGGAATGCTCCATAGTCCATAGTGTTCCAGGCCAAGGCTGCAGCAGGAGAAGAATCTTCTAAATCTGTGGGATATAAGAAATATTTTGTGATGTGACCTTTTCATACATGTTCTAAAATTGTTCTGTTTGGATTTTGGCTTAGATTCAGAATACATTTTAGCCCATTAGTCTGAGGCATTTTTCTAGGCTCACCACCTCTGCCTGGATGGAATTCCAAGAATCCCTCCCTATTTGTAGCGTACGTCTTCACTGTCCCCCTGGCTGACCACCTTCCACGTTCTAACAATGGGCCTCTTGTCTTAGGAGACTTTTCTTTGTCTGAAGTTTGCTTTCCTCCCCAACATTGCGGAATTCCTAAACGGATGCAAAGGGCTGTATAATAGTACTGTGCCCCTTGTCATAGCTGAAACCCAGGAACTTCCCTGGCATTAACTATTGATTGGCTTCTATGGTTCAGCACAAACTAGTTCATATAGCCTATTCTTCTATGCTCCACCTATGCATTGGAGATCACTATGACTCCATGGAAGGTTACTTATAACTTTATGAAGGTCTTCATTGCGCTCAAATAACTCCAACAACCTCCGGCTGAAAGAAATAAACCACAATTAATGTGCAGTTTGTCAATAATAGGGATTTTTCTTAATGAGAAGATTACCACTGTCACAGTGTCTGGATCTATCTGAAGTGTCCCTGGTTTATCATGATGGATCTAGATGGTAGATTTCCTTTACGTTTAAATCATTAAAGTAACTGTCTATGACGTGGACAAACCCTGCATGACCTCTGCTACAGCACTTATGTCGAGGTCCCCCATGAAGACGTGGTCAGATGACCTCTTTCCTTTTTTTCTTGTCTTTTTGACTTAACATTGTTTCTATTGGGTTCCGATAGAATATATCCACACCATTATGTATTTGATAAGATATATTCGATGGGTTTAGTGTTCCAGGCTCTTGGGTGACTATTTGGGTAAAACCTAAATTTGAAAATATTTGTGTGACTCAAAAAATATCACCTGGCCTCTTCCCTAGGGACTGACTTTTAATAAATTAATCCTATGGTCCGTGTCAGGTGACCACTGAGATTAGACTCTTATTGGGCCATTTTATGATTTTTGGTATGATCTACTAACGATGGGAAAGAAGTCTCAGATAAGTATAATGTTTAAAGTTTAATTAGTGATCATAACAAGGAACTAACAAGCAGTCAATTGGAGTGATCCACTGTGGTATGGTATATAGAAAAAAGCACTATTTCCTCTGACTCCTGACCTTTAGGGTGCAGTTACATGAGGTGAGCAAGTTTGGCCTCAGCCTGATTGCATATGCATTTACATTAAAGCACATGCGATCAGTAAAAAGCACCCGGTGTTTTGCATTGCTCAAATATAAGACATATATATATGCAAAGGGGACAAGGCCCGTCTTTGTGCGCTTTTATTGCATTTCTACGGTTGTTTTCACTCCTCCATAAGTATTTCAATAAGAAGTATTATAGGAAGAGGGAAAACTGACATGACAATAGATCCGTCAGTTTTTTTTTTTTCTAGGTTTGGCTGTGATTTATGATGGAATCTGGACAGAAGCTCCTAATAGAAGCTTAGAAACAGATGTGGACACAACCTAATAGGTGATTACTACCGATCGTAACAGCAGCCAATTTATATGTGTTATTGGCATAAGCCCATACACAATATCAGATGTCATATGACCTTGGTTTAGGTTTGACTGAAAATATAAATTGCGTTTTCTTCTATTTACTTAAAGACAATTGCTGCTATTAAGCTATAGGGCACAGGATCTATACAGAAATGTTTCCCCTTAAACGGCCCCTAGACAAACATGTCAGACAACATGGGATTAGTTCAGGTACTCGGTATCATTGAGACGTGTCCTTGTCTCATAATCAGACCTGTGTCAGGTTACTCTGAAGCCAAAGGGAAAAAAATGAGTCTATGTTTATCCCCATAAACAGACGTTAAATAAGATCTACGCGTCGCTAATCCATTTAGTGAATGTGAGGACAAAGTCTTTTGTTTGGTCAATTGATAAATGACACGTTTAAAACGCTCCTTATCTCCTCTGATGCATTAGAGAGAGCAAACATTTACTAATATCACCTAAATTATGACCTCCTAACCCCGGCTAAACCTGACGATCAGATGGCAGACCAATGCTAACACAGCCAGGCCCCTCACCGGGGACGAAAAGTAGAAAGTCTGGAAAATTTGTGACGTGGGAATGTAACTAAAGCAAACTTACAAAAGGATTGTCCTATAAAGATAACCTCTTTGTATATTTCCACAGAATAATACTTTTATGAACAAGGGTCAAAGAGTGGCTGTTGTGGTGGCAACCTCAGAGTTGTCCTATTATGGAGTAGATGCTGCGTAACACTACATTTTCCAGCAGTGGTCCCCCAATTGGTACAAAATGATACCTAGAGGTTAGTGAAATCGAGCCTGTCCTGATCGGCTGATCAGCAGTGTAGATGTTAGGAAACTGATATTTTGTGTGCTTTAGACCAAGGTCAAAAGTGGGCTGTATTGTTGGAATTGGTTGACATATTCAATGTGTATTTGATTTCCTTGGGTTTGTAGAATTTTAACATGTCCAATATTGTTTTGTGAGTGTGTAGATAGCTAAACTGGGTTGGAAAGGTTAAAGAGAATAGCTGCAGGACAATGGCTATAGCCCCCTATCCATAGGGGCACAATGATCCCAGCTCTGGTGGGTTTAGGCTCATGCCCAAATTTGACTAGAAGGAGCCATTTCCATGACCATCTTTAAAGGAAGTCTAGTATCAAAATCAAGCATAATAAACCAGGGGCACTTACTCATAGATCCAGGCATCGTGAATATATCAATCTTATATGTTCTATGGCATCCTTCCTTCTAAAATCCACTTGTAAAATTATGCAAATAAACCAGAAGGTCTTTTGGGGTTGTTACTATAACCCCTCCTTCCTGCAACTTCACCGGCTATTATACGGTCTCGCCCTCCCTCCTTCACCCTCAGCACTTCCCCATCATACTGTGTGCTGAAACTTCTGCTTCTGTGGTGAGATGAAATCAGACAGGTGGAAGGGGAAAGTGCTAAGGGAGAAGTGGGGAAGGGTGTAAGAGCCAGTGAAGCTGCAGCAATGAGGGGCTCTAGTAATGCTTCAAGAGCCCTACTGGTTCAAAAGTATGATTTTAAAAATTGATTTTCGAAGAAGGGAGGCTATTGCTAACAAATATAAGTCCCTGTGTCCTTGCTTTATCATGTTTAATTTTGATGTTAGATTTAATTTAAAGTTACTTTTGGGCAAAAACAATTTTTTAATTTTTATAAACTTTATTTCAAATACCTATTTTCCTGATTTCATTCCTGTAAATCAAGGATTGTGGAACTCTGAAGTAGCAGGGTAAGTTGACGCTGGATGGTTTTAGTACTAGCGTATTTTTATAGGTTTTTTTTTTTTTTTTTGCTCTAACTGCAGACATAATACATTTACTATATCTATGTAAGACAATATAATAACATAGTATCAAAACTGCTGATATTTCTTCCCTTCTTAGTTCAGATGTTATTTATGAGCTGTGCTATGCAGAAGAATGGAATAATTCTAATATAAATATTATTGGCATTACCTCAAGAGAAATGTAATTGAATTACAGCTGCGGTATTAGGCCCGCGCACCTCTTGGGAATAAGCATAGTAAAGTTTGGAATGAATCTGCTCTCCCGCATTCTTGTGTATCTGACCTTGAAGATGAAGGTCTTGGAGTGGGCACCTAGGGGGCACAGGTGGAAAACATTAGCAAGTGTTAGAATTCCATGCGATTCCTGGTAGTATGTGATCGCTCCTCTTCACCCATAAGGTTAAATTGTTCAGTTAAATGTCCTTTTGTTGCAAACATTTTGAAGACATCTGTCATTGTATAAGGTTTGAGTAATGGTAGATTTTTATTTTTTTTATCACCTAAGCGCATGAAAAGGACAACTACCGTATGGATACTACAGTCAGTCCTGCGGCGATTCTTGCTGAATTTCTCTTTTTCCGCTCTCCTTATACCTCCAAAAAACATTTTAAAATATGCTAATTAATCTAAAGTGCTTTAGGGGCGTCACCAGAGTCCTTACACGCTCAGACAGCAGTGGCGGTTACCTGCCCCTCTCCGCATGTCTGTTCCTTCAGCCTGTGTCCCGGGCTGTGGTCTTGCACTTCCCAGGCCTAGGAGTGCCTTGCTCTGCCGACTTCCGGGCCTAATTATTAGGTATTAGGACCACAATACCTGGATCTCCCATAGTTCTAAGGTTCATCCATATGGGCCTGAGCAGTACCTGAAAAGTGCCTGGGTTCGTACATTGGTGTCTTTTGCAGCAGTTCCTTTTAAAAAACGGACATTGTTGAATTTCTGTGATTGAAATCTAGAAATGTGTTTGACTCAAATGACCCAGCATTAAGCAGCTGGAAACAGAGTATTGGAATGACATTATCGGGTGAGCCCCAAATGTCACAATTTAGATTATAAGGCTATTGCAGCCCCCATAGTTGTTTGGGTAGATATCATAATATTAAAGATATCACAAAATAAAAGGGTATTTAAAATATATATTTTGGTTTTTCACTTCTCAAAATGAACCTGAACACAACGTTTTGGCCTCTCCTCTAGCACCAGTATGTAAATACTCCGCGACCCCACTGGCTCCACACATAGATAAGGTCTGTCCTTTTCGGCTGTGGAGTCAGTCTGCAGCGTGCCTGGACATCTCAAGGTTATCTGTAAGTAGCGCCTGGTCTGCAGCCAGGTAACCAACATAATCACTTTGAAGTGGAGGATTACAGGTAAAACACTGAGTAACTAAAAAACATTACATCTAGTATAATCCAGTATTTTCCATCGCCATACCTTGTAGAGGGCAAAGGTCTGTAGCTCCAGCTCCCAGCATGCTCCTATAAAATTCCGACACGTGTTAGGATATGCTATCAATGAACACTTTGGGCAGGGGGGGGGGTGCACATAAGGACTGCAAATTATTACAACAAAGTGCAGGTCTATTATTACTAGGAATAGTTAGGAAAAGATGTCCTGTACATTAGTCCTGAGGTTAGCAAGTCCGTGACAGCCATCGAGTTATCTGCTTCATTGGATGTATTTAGTTCTATTTCGTGACATATAAGGAAGCATTACCCTCATGAGTGTACTTACTATTTCATCACTTGGGGTATTTGTTACAAACATTTCTTCAGCGGAAACATTGGGCGTAATTTATCATACGCAAGCACTCCCTGCACCATTGTACAGTTCAGAATTGCCAGCAAAGGTTCACTCGTTATTAGTTGCAATCTATAGTTCGGTGCGGGAACACCCCCTGTTGGCCAACTCCACCGCCAGCCGCACCTGTTTTCACACCTCTCTACGCCCACTTGCCGAACAAGCCCTGATAAATGTCCCCCATTAACTCCAGTCATCAAGATGCACCAAGTGCATGATCTCCAGGAATCCAGGTTCATCCAGCCAATGGGACTGTATGGGGGGGGGGGGGGCGGGATGAACAATCCCAGGAATCTCCTTGTTTGAGGGGCAATCAGCACTTGATGGCCAGTGTAACAATGCCTTACGTTACATGTGTGTATATACAGCTTAATGAGTGACGTCATCTCTTGATATTCCCAATAAACTGCAGATTTCCCATTCTTGTTCTTCAGTGCAGAATGCAGACTAGCATTTATTGTTCTTTATGCTTTATCGTACTAACACAATTTCAGAATGTGACGTAAATGAAGCCGCTTCAGTTCCCTTCGATGGTTGGTATTAAGCCTTGAAGCCTCCTTAGAGCTTGCGCTGTGACATTCTGAATACTTTAAAAGTTCTATAATTCTGTTATTCTTGAATTTCCTGTTTACTGAGAAACGCAAAGCAGTCAAAATGATGCATTAGCAGATGTATGTAGTATGTGTGGAAGGACACGCTCTACTGAGGACCCTAGGACTTCCTCTTTCATGATGAGAAAGTCCTATAATGGCTTCCAGCAGTCGTGTAATATACACACAGAGGCAGTGCTAGAAGTCAGGAGGAGATTGTTAGGGTCTGTTGTTGGGTTCCCCTCCATCCGCTTATGCCACCAGTTCATCTATCCCTCCCACTTACTATTCGATGGGTTTTGCTTTTCTTTCCCGCTCTCTTCCTGGGTCCCAAATCTGCCCATGAGATATATGTATACGATAATAGACGTTTCATTGATCCCCCTGGGGGGAAATTATTCTGTACATAGTGTCCCGGTAATTGTTACACGGTTGGAGATGGGCTTAACATTACAGTTACATACATACACTGCAAGGCACGTTCTTACATGTTGCTAGTCCCATGGTTGCATACACACATAGTTACAGGACATTGTGATACAGCACAATACAGGTTACATGACCATATTAGATTACATATGGGGAATCGATTATGGTACAAAATACATTAATGACAAAACGGATAAACACCGGATAGACTGACTTGTACAGGTTCTAGATGTAGGGTATATTATAGTTACTAGAGGGGGGGGCGACAATGGTGATTGTGGTGAGACAGTGATGTAGTAGAGACACTGCCCGTAGCTCCACTTTTCCCTATTCCCGGCGCTAAAGCTGCCTGGAGTCTTGGTACAGCGTTCCTCCTGACTTGCGGTAAGAAACTGGTTGTGATCACTTACATTTCAGGTGCTCCGATTACTCCATAACTGGTGCTGTCTAGCTGCCAGGTCTCAGTCCTAGGGCTCTGTTGCACCTAGTCGTACAACATGGGGCTCCTGCTGCAATGATCGGCGGGTGCTGAAGGGGGGGATATAGGGTGAGTTCCAAGTTGGTGCGGGGGGGGGGGAGGGGGTTGGGGTTGGTAGTTTTCACACTTGAACCATCAAAAGTAAAAAGAGGAGTCTTTGCTTTTTAGCAATGCAGCCTAATCAATTTATTTTAATGAAGGGGCTCACAATTTTGGTGTAATTTGGACACTATTGACATGTATTGAGCTCCCGTCACCAGTCAGTAAAGTGTCAGTCTGGTACAATGAGTGCTAGTCCGTGCACAGCAATCCTCATCATCATCACAAAATGGAAGGTATAATGCAGATATCTGTGTTTCAGTACATTGAAGTGATGGAGCTCTACGTACTGGTCCAATACAGTATGACTCTCATCACCTAGACCAGTGGTGGCGAACCTATGGCACGGGTGCCAGAGGCGGCACTCAGAGCCCTTTCTGTGGGCACCCAGGCCATCACCAGAGATGATACCAGGTATCTTCCTGCAGTCCCAGACAGCCCAGGACTTGTGTTTTATATATTTTAAAGTGACAGCTGTACCTGGGACTATTTTCTGCTTTATTGATCCTCAGGGGCCGGTATCAATGAAAACTGTGACAGAGAAGCGAGTATAAATCACAAATTAAATTTCTGTGTTGGCACTTTGCGATAAATAAGCGGGTCTTTGTTGTAGTTTGGGCACTCGGCCTCTAAAAGGTTTGCCATCACTGACCTAGACTAATGCATCCTCCGTTCTAACGAAGACCACCATAGAGACATAGATAACTGACTCCATTTCTGTTTATCTGTCTTAGGGGAAAGTTTGCTGTGGTTAAGAAATGTGTGGAGTTACTGACCGGCAAGGAATATGCAGCAAAGTTTCTGCGAAAGCGACGAAAGGGAGAAGACTGCCGCAGTGATATCATCAATGAAATCGCCATCTTGGAAATGGCTCGGTTCTCACCCTACGTGGTGGATCTACATGAAGTCTTCGAGACAAGCAGTGAAATCATCCTGGTCATGGAATAGTAAGTAATATCTGACACAAGGGATCCCGGGTTGTATACAGTTGGTGGATTCCATAGAATTGCATAGAATTTCTCATAAAGGCCGGCTGCACACAAACTACTTCAGCCCATGGAAATGGGTCCCTTTGCTTTTCTGATCCATGGACTGAACACATAACACAGGACGGAAGTAATTGCATCCTACAAAAATTTGATGCTAGAACGTCCGAATTGCTGTGCTGGTATTGTAAGAACAGTAACAGTTTGGCCAGCATACAGGGAGTCCTTGCATCATGTTTCAGTATGACGCAAGGACTCCCATCCTCTGATTTCCATGGGATGGAAACAGTACATAGGTCCGTTTCCATGGGCTCAGCACTTTCATGTGCATCTGGCCTGAGACCTAGACCTTATCTAGCACCTAAGGTAGGTAACTTGTCTCAAAATGCAGTGATGATAATATCAAAACTGAGGTACTGAAAATCATTACCACATTGTTCTAAAACTATGTCGCATCTTTCTGAGAAACACAAGTCCGTGTCAGCTGAACGCAGGTAACCACATCCTGACCAGCTCGCAGACAGCCGCTTCTACAAAGTCGCTTAAGGTTGAGGTGTTTTACCTAATATGGAGACTACGAAAGTGTCTATGAAAAGGTTGTGGTTGCATCTTTAAATGTAAGTTGCAGAAGATTTCCCCTCTGCTGACATAATTTTTATTTGTTATAGATCTTATCTATAACCGAGAGCATTCAAGTAAATTCCATTAGGTTTATAAAATACAAGAAGACCACCCGACCACCACCCAAGACCACCACTTGTCATTGCCATTTACGGTGGTCGTCTCGCCCCCTGGGATGTGCTTCCTGACAACAAAACATATATATAGTAACCTCTTCACCAGAAGTCCTTGTCTGCATCCAATAATCTTTAAAGGAGATCGTCCTCTGAGAAAAGTGATGTCATCCTTTTGGAATTAATCAGATGCTACTGTACTTATTGAGGACAAACTTGGTCAATCTGTAAATACCACAGCTTGTGCTGAGGACGGGACTCTGAGCATCATAGCAATATATAATATAAGGAGTCCCTGCTTCCCTGCAATACAGAAATGCTGAACTGATCAGGGAGCTGTGACATCATCTATTGTCAGTAGTGATGTAATGTTGGGTCAGTGTTATCTATATAGAGGTCATTGTACAGGGAGGGGGAGGAGATAAGCTGTGACATCATCTATTGTCAGTAGTGATGTAATGATGGGTCAGTGTTATCTATATAGAGGACATTGTACAGGGAGGGGGAGGGGATAAGCTGTGGCATCATCTATTGTCAGTAGTGATGTAATGATGGGTCAGTGTTATCTATATAGAGGACATTGTACAGGGAGGGGGAGGAGATAAGCTGTGACATCATCTATTGTCAGTAGTGATGTAATGATGGGTCAGTGTTATCTATATAGAGGACATTGTACAGGGAGGGGGAGGGGATAAGCTGTGGCATCATCTATTGTCAGTAGTGATGTAATGATGGGTCAGTGTTATCTATATAGAGGACATTGTACAGGGAGGGGGAGGAGATAAGCTGTGACATCATCTATTGTCAGTAGTGATGTAATGATGGGTCAGTGTTATCTATATAGAGGTCATTGTACAGGGAGGGGGAGGGGATAAGCTGTGGCATCATCTATTGTCAGTAGTGATGTAATGATGGGTCAGTGTTATCTATATAGAGGACATTGTACAGGGAGGGGGAGGAGATGAGCTGTGACATCATCTATTGTCAGTAGTGATGTAATGATGGGTCAGTGTTATCTATATAGAGGACATTGTACAGGGAGGGGGAGGAGATGAGCTGTGACATCATCTATTGTCAGTATTGATGTAATGATGGGTCAGTGTTATCTATATAGAGGATATTGTACAGGGAGGGGGATGTAATGTTTGGTTTATGTAGTGGAGTTGTATTGCAATCCTTTTTGTCTTGTCTGTGATGTAAATGAAAGGACGGTGTCGATGGCTCCTGACGATGCATCTCACAGCATAGATATACTGTTGGAGACTTCTGGCCATATGTTATGAGGACACGTTTGGAATCTTCCCAACGTGTCCTTTAAAAAATGTGATGTGATTTCACCCAAAATGAACAAAAATTCCAAAAATAAACAATTTAACATAAAAACTTGCGTCTGGTGACACATTCCCTTTGGGAAATTCTCCCAGCTGATTTTCCTTTGCTTGGAAAGGCTTCCTAATAAAGAAGGTTGTATGGAAACTGCCACCAACAGGAAAGCAGAAGGTAAATAGGATTATGACTTTCCTTGTACTAACCACAGAATGGGCTAGTAGTGTATCCTGCACAGATGACTTGATGTTATAAATAGAGGGCCAGGTGCTGTGCATGTTCTATGGCGGATTAGCTGAACGCTGTATTCCTGCCTTATTATTTGATTATTTTCTTTCCATGACGTATATCCAGCAGCTGGAGATGAGACGACCGTGAGGAAATAATGATTTTTAATGATGTCTTTGTCAGTCGTCCTTGTGCTTTGAGATCTCATTAGCCGCTCGTGTAGACAGTAAATGGGACTTGCAAGGCCCCTGGACATGGAATGCGCTGAGACAATAAATTCTCATAAAAACAACTTATTGCAGCCAGCAAGGAGATTAACCTATTCAGCTCTTGCCGTTTTGGGGGATTATGTGCGGAAGACTGCAAAAGTCAAATATGTTTTGTGTCAAAGTACATGCAACCAGTTTTAGATAGTCGGAAGTTATCTGTAGGTCTGCATTTTGTCATGGAATCAAATTCCAGGGTCCAGTGGATGAGAACTGGATTATCCTGTAAAGAGACCCATGAAATACCTCAAGCGAGTTTGGTCCACAGTATTCTCCTGGCATGGATAAAATTAATCATTAGCCTCCTTATCTGTCTGAAGTGGGTGGACCTCAGAAGGCTTTCAGATACACTGCTCACTGCAGGAGAAGGCAGCAAAGAAACTGCTTTACTTAAGTATATTACAAAGTTTACTATTACCACCTGCACTATTTTTTTTTCTTAAAATAAAAAAAAAGCTTAAAAGGTTTAGTTTGTTCCGTTAAAAAAAGCTATTATGGAAGATTCTTTGGTTTTTGGCCCTGTTGACACAAATCATACAGGTTTTACTGCAGTCATACCAATAATACACCACGCCTATGTTTTAGCATTGGTCTTCATCATTTTGTGCCACCAAAGAAATAGTTGCCATCTAAGGAATCTAAAGACAATATAAGATTTGTGCAACCAAACCTTTTGTGTGTGTGTGTTATTAGCAGCAGGACTGTGAAAAATGCATTTATATTCCAATAGTGTAGTTGCACTGGGGTGTGTTTAGCTTTTGCCCCACTGTCAGTCCCTCCTACTCATAAAAAAAAACTTCTGTTTTAATACTACAGAAGACTTCAACCCATTTTCACAGCCCTGCTGCTACTAACACATATGAATAAACCTCTTTCTGGGACAATACCGAACAGTGGCTGCAGCTTTGCATGGTCAACGCTTCTTACAGGTTCTATGTAAGGGTCTGGTCACATGTATCAGTGACCATCAGTTTATTTAACCTCAAACACTAATCAGTGAATTTTGGGAGTTGGACAAAAATCGATCCGAAATCTACCCAAATATGGGGTGCATATAGAAAAGCAGAAGTTGTCTCTGGTTGGATATGAATCCAAGCTGTAGGCCTTCAGAAAAGTTTTTCCACCTTTGGCCTGACTATTCCCGGACAGATATTAATACAAGACATAAGCGCTCTGTACATCTGAGTTTTAGTAGATGCTGATGAGGAAGAACAGGCAGTCCTCGGGTTACAGACAGGATAGGTTCTGTAGCTTTGTTCTTAAGTTGAATTTGGATATAAGTTGGAACTGTATATTTAATAATTGTAGCACCAGATGAATTTATTTGGTCTCTGTGACCATTGAATTTAAAAATGTTGGGTTGTCATAAGAACCAGGACTAACACTAAAGCTTCATTACAGACACCTGTGATTACTGTTACAGCTGATTATTGTAGCCCAGGGCTAAAGTACAATAAATTACCAATGTCCAGAGGTCCGTTTGTAACTAGGGGTCGGTTGTTCTTAAGTAGGGGACCGCCTGTAGTTTAAGTCCAAGTCCCAAATCTACAAATACACTGAAATGTCGTGAGACCTGCCTTTATTTAGAGGGCGGCCATAACTCATTCACCAGGAAAGGTAAAAGCGCCATAACCGGTTGACAAGAACATGTGTCTGTATGTTACTTGTTGTGTGTACAGAGGATGACACAGGCCTGGAGCTTTTACTTACGAAAGTAACTTCAAAAAAAGACAAAAATAAGCAAACTACAAAGGCTCAGACCTGACCGTTCCCAAGCTTTGAAG
Organism: Engystomops pustulosus; assembly: GCF_040894005.1. Lineage (NCBI taxonomy): Eukaryota > Metazoa > Chordata > Amphibia > Anura > Leptodactylidae > Engystomops > Engystomops pustulosus. Next base: position 148,720,982 of record NC_092416.1, on the reverse strand, counting down.
GATATTACAAGCTAATATTTGCAGCACCTTTCCTCGAGCGGTCATTTGCATTCTCCATGGTGACACAGGCATGTTAAGTAGTTCTCCTCTGGCTATATCGCACCTAGTTACCTCCTATAATCTGACTCCGTGAAGAGCCTTTTGTTTGACATTTGGGACTCGGAGTGTGGAAACCTCTGGTTGATCTGTAACTTTGTGGAGCGATCACTACAGCAGATGCCCTGCAGGAAACGGCGGTCATACCCAGAACACAAGACCCCTTCTCTACACCGTGCAGGGGATACATAAAGGCTGCTAGGAAAACGGCAGGGAGGCCTTCAGGGACCAATAAGAAGGTGGCCAGCGCTATACAGAGTAGAATGTAACCTGTAGCCCCTGGCCATAGGGTTTTACACAATGTATCACTATTTGGGTGATCTAGAGGGGATACTGAATTAATGGATCTAGCTAATCGCACCATGTATCCTCTATGGTCCAGGATTGGTCCCACACCCTAGGGGAAAACCTATGCAGAGCTCCTCTTTGCGTTAAAAGATTTTACGGAGATAAAATAGACAAGGCCTTTGTATTGTGGGCGCATTAACCATACACCCTAATGGAGAGGAAATGTTGGTTCTTTGCTATAAGGCTCTGGTACTAAGGCAGGTTCTGGGATGTAAAGGGCTGAACCCGGAGCCCCTTTTGAACCCCTTCAAGTGTATCTAACCTTTCAACACATAAATCACTAATGCATTGTGGGTTTCTGGGAGGTTATGGTGTTTGGAGACCTAGCTGCTGTGACTCCCCTAAACAGGAGGAAGTGGATGGAAGAAGCCTGAGAGGAGCAAAACAAGTGGGGAAAGAAGTAATTTGCTATGATGTGGTGTATCCAAATATCAAGATTTTTTTTTTATGTTCACATATACTAATGATAAAAATGTAAACTTTTCAACAAACTTTGCATTAATGTCGGCTTACGTGTATTCATGCCAAACAAACCTTGTGTTGTCTCATCCAGTAGCAAACCCTTACCCAGGTTTTAAATAGGGGGCATCTTGTTCCCGTTAACCTGACATAGTCACGACACATTGGATGAGCCTTGTAGTCGGTGCTCTTCCTAGCACCTGCGGCTCCTCCTGTATAAACTTTATAGCCACAGGGAGCGACTACAGTGTTTCTTTGTTGCCCCCATTAGTGAGCTAGCTCTTTATAGGAACATAAACTCACAGTATAAGTATCATCTGGAAGAATCTGATTTTTCTGGCTGTAACTTTGTCTGTAGACACAGAGTTGCTCACCACCTATGACTGCCCTGATGACAAGCTCCGACTTGTATGTTTGTGTTGGTTGCAAATCGCATGGATACGGATTGTTCCGTACTCTCCCTGAACAGTCACATGTCATTTAGGAAGGTGAGCAAACTCCATAGCCAGAGGCTACATATTTTTTAATATAGTGCAACCACTTTGTCTTCTAGAAAGACTTTGTCAGAATTCTGAGAACTCCCCCCTGACGTCCTGCTACACTTGCATGCTCTGCATCCTATTCAGGCATTGGCCTGCCACCCCCCACCTAAAGTCAGAACCTATGGTTGGAAATGGCCAGACAATATATATGACATATGATCACAATCTTTCGGCATCATGACCTGTATACTAATATAATTCTCTATCTCCTAGTGCGGCCGGTGGGGAAATCTTCAATCAGTGTGTGGCCGACCAAGACGAAGCTTTCACAGAGAAGGATGTCGTACGGCTTATATGTCAGATCCTGCAGGGGGTGCTGTACCTACATAGAAATAATGTTGTCCACCTGGACCTAAAGGTATGGATGTCATAGGCATAATGTAATATAAGATTATTAGTCTAAAAGGGGGAACTTGGTCACAATGATCATCTGATATGTGACAAGGTCACATTGGGGAAGTCTGCTGTGATCATCATAATAATATAATGATATTCTATGTACACCTAAACTCATACAAATGAGATGTACATATATGAAGGTCTTTCATTCTGAAACTCAGTGGTGGTCAGAGTTCAAAGACTTCCCCAATGTGACCTTCCCATGTGTATCTATGACAGATGACTATTCCACGTGTGGAATCACTCTTGGTCATTTAGCTTTTCTTGATCTTTTCTTTTACAGCCACAGAATATCTTGCTTACTAGCAGTAAACCACTGGGAGACATCCGCATTGTAGACTTTGGTCTGTCCCGGCAGGTGGACAACATTAAAGAGGTTCGAGAGATCCTCGGGACTCCAGAGTATGTAGGTAAGTCATGGAAATGTTATGTGGATGACTGTACATCACAAAGGTCTCTTTATGATTCTGATCCTAGACTATCCCTTTAATAAATACCGTATGTTCAGAAGAGATGAGTGGACCCAAATTGTAGGTTTGGGTTCAGTGTTCAGGCATGTTCCACCCGACCCGGACATATTGACGGATTAGCTGCCAAATTGCCAATCCGAAGAAATACAATATAAATTATACACAAACCTCCAGTATAAAAGTCAAATCAGCAATTAAGGGGTAGTACTATGGAGGGTTAAATTATTAAAATATAGCTTTTATTAATCAAACTTAATAAAAGCTATATTTTAATAATTTAACCCTCCATAGTACTACCCCTTAATTGCTGATTTGACAAATTGCCAATCCATCAAATTAAGGCCCCTAACACCCTTGCCAATCATAACCATGGCTAGTTGTTAGGGGCAATAATTTGCTGGATTGGGGTCTGTCCGGGTTTGGAGCAACATGGCAAACGCCAAACCTACACTTTGAGTCCGCCCACATCTTTTCATAAATTGATTATCACAGACCCTCACCAATTTATGTTTATAATACATTTTAAATAACTATTCCTTGGCATAAACTTGAAAAAATAGTCGAACACACTCCCTCATTAGTCCAGAAACATCAATATGTAGGAAAAAACAAACCACAGAGTAATTTTCTTATAAAATATCTTTGCTTTATATAATTCTTGTTAACACGTTAGTTACAAAAATACAGTACGTAGAAAAAAGTTTTTCCTTATATATAACTTCTGAGGGTATACCTCTAGATGCAGTCCTTTGTTATTAAACGGGTTGCAAAGATGCAATTTCCACTTCTGAGTTTCACTGTACCGTGGCTTGTAGAGACATCTCACAGGTATTAATTCAGCAGAAGATCAGGTCTTATCGTCAGTCACTTCTTAGCAGAGACGGCGCTCGCATGATTACTGTGACGTTTCGGAGGTCACGCCTCCTTCCTCAGAAGTTATTTATAAAGAAAAAAACTTTTTTCTACGTACTGTATTTTTGTAACTAACGTGTTAACAAGAATTATATAAAGCAAAGATATTTTATAAGAAAATTACTCTGTGGTTCGTTTTTTCCTACATATAATACATTTTAAAAAATGATAAATCTAACTTGGCTGGGAAGAATACTAACATAATATTACTACTTTATTTCAGCCCCCGAGGTGTTGAGCTATGAACCCATCAGCACGGCGACTGATATGTGGTAAGTACATATCATGAGAACATGTGGTCCATAAATATGGAGTTGTGACTTCACCTGTCACCCCCAGTTATATATCATATAGCTCTAGATGATCATAAAGAACTCTAAAGAGCTTGTTATATTTTGTGTGCTAGGAGTATTGGAGTGCTTACATACGTCATGCTCACTGGAATATCTCCATTCCTGGGAGACACCAAGCAGGAGACGTTTCTGAACATTTCACAAGTCGATATTCAATACTCCCAGGAAGAATTTGAGGGAATCTCTGACGAGGCGATCAACTTCATCAAGTCTCTTCTTATTAAAAACCCCAGGTAAGGATTTACAGCTTATGGTGTATACGGTGTAGTATTAGTAAAGGAGGTGCCTAAGTAGCTGAAATCGGTTAAAGGGACACAGTCACTAGGATTTGCTCCATTTAACTTCAGGTAGGGTATAAACTGTCCTGTGAACTCTCCCTCATTTACCTACATAACAAATTCCCTTAGTCCTGGGAATGGAGGCCTGTTGCGTCTGACCATAAAAATGGGGCTTTGCATGAGCAGTAAATTTGGATCTGAGATATCTGGTAGATGTTTATTACTTTATGTTGAAACTTGGTCTTGGTTTCTAAGTTTAGGAGGACCAGTTGTCCAAACTCCTCCATAAGTGGATGTAAAACAATCTCAACCCTCTCTCAACAGGAAACGGGCTCGAGCTGACCAATGCCTAAAACACGCATGGCTGTCGTCGTACCAGGAGCCGGCACCCTTGAAGGCCATAACTTTTGAGCAGAATGAAAGTGAACTAGAGACTCCTGAAGCTTCAGGAGACATTGTCCTTTTGGCTTCCTACACTGTTCACTGTCCATGTCGAGAGACTATAGAGACCGACCTCAAAGTTGTGAGGAACCAGTTTGCAGCCTTGAAGGAAATTCAGCCGGAGGTTGTGTGTTAACATCTGGAGGATCTATGATTCAAACCAAAGTGGGTTCTGTCCGTCAAGGCTGGATTAGAAGATCTTCGTCTTGTACTAACACCAGGTGTCTTACATGTCAGGAATGAAACGGATCTTTTTGAACTAGGCTTAGTTTTTCCTTGGACTTTTTTCACCCCAGGCATTACTGTGTTGCTGCCTTATCGCCTGTGGATAACCGTTTGTATGCTTCAGTCTTTGCCTATGTGCTTTGTGACTTTAATATGAGATTCTACTGGATAGAGGATGGTTCAGTCCATTGCAGACTTCTCTAAAAACTAAGGTTTTACACTTGGTCACAACTTTGTATAAATCAATAGTTCAAGTGAGTCAAGAAACTTTATCAAAGCAAAGATGTTCTCTATTTACTTTATCACCCAGTCTTCCCGCTTTATCTGTTTTTCTCTGCTGAATTTTGTCTTGCTAGTGAGATGGACAGAAACACGCTGAGGTTTCAAATGACATTCAAGGGGAGGAGGAGCAGTGAGTCACAGCAGTTGGGTCTCCCCTCATTCGCAGAGAGAATACTGGAGATTACAAGAGACATAATGACCAGGAACAGTGTTATTTCTAATGTGCACATCACCGGACTGCCAATTTTTACGAAGTTTGCTGAAAGTTTAGGTCCAGTTTAAGCTGATTCCAGAACCCCAGCTAATTTCTCAAAACCTTGGCTCCAAACACAGATGTATACAAAATGAGTCACCCAGTAACACCCACAAAAACCTACCAGAAACACCCAGGTCGGGGCACATTTGCTCCCACAACCCTTTAATTCTAGTGTTCACCTGTAGTATGATGGGAAGTAGATATTTGGCTTGCAATTGCCACCATGTTTTGCCATCTTGGATATCTGATCTACATGTATTTCCTATGGCACAGCCCCAAAATGATGGAATATTGGGAATGACAAACGAGGAATCGGAATATAGCCTATGGACTGCCATGCCCAGGTATGGGGTGTCATATGTAATTGTACAGACTATTAAAGACGTGGCATCCCTGTTTTATGGGCTGTTCAGTAGACCTTTTTTTGGTTACATTTGGGCCAAAAGAGACACATTTAGCAATAGGGTCTTGATTTACGTGGCCTTATTGCTGAGGCATTACGATGTCCATAGAACGACTGTGTGGATCTCCCAAACTGAGCTCAGGACCTTTATGGGGGGGTCTATGGCAATCTTCACTCAGTTCAGTAGGAACGGCTCAATGTCTCTGTATGATAGTAATATGGACTAAAATATATCCAGGACCCACAAAAGACTGAATAGATTGAAATGTAACCCACATATTTTAAGGTGTAAATATTTTATGTAAAATATGATATATTTATAAATTTGGTTTATTTTATTTTTCTAAAGGGATGATGGACACAACTACAATTTTCATTTTGGGTAAAAAAAACCCTCTGGATTGGTCTATGTGTATAGATATGAATGACCACAGAGCGGATACTGGACAGACTTCAGGTTTCAATAAACTTTATTCATATTAAACTGGACACATCATATAATTACAAAGAGCGATCGCCACCTAGTGGATGAAATTATAATAACGTTGTGTTAGAATTTGCCATCTATAAATAAAAGTCCAGCAACAAACTCCAGATCGGTACAGTAAGACAAAGTCGCCATTCTGTACAAGGAAAGAATTTTATATATTTTTTTTTTTAAATCACATTAGTTTGAAGCTTTATTGTTTTCTGGAAACGGGGGGTTCATTTTTGGCATGCTTTTCCAGAGATGCCCTATATTTTATTTTTTTCTGCTCTGTATAATCAAAGGGTAATAATTTTAAGTTTTTCAGTAAATTGCTTTTCAGTTTCTTGGGATTCTATGAATCTTGACTCTTGTAAAATGAAAATAAATTACATAGGAATCTTCTATCCATATTGCAGATTTAAAGAAATCTACCATAAAAACCAAGCATGAAAAACCAGAGACACGTGTGACTGTAGTAATTGTCTTATATGTGTTACCCATGGCCTCCTTCCTTCTGAAAATGTACTTTTATAATTCTGCTAATGCTCGAGGTGTTCTAGAGCCCTTCTGTACTGCAGGCTGCTACAATGTGCAATGACCACTTTCTGCACTGAGGGGCTCTGGTAACACACACCCCCACCACTCCCTGGTCCTTCCAGTTAATTAGCATAATTTTAAAATTTGATTTTAAAATGAAGGAGGCCATGGATATGAAATATAATAAGTCACCACAGTTATCAGGAGGTCAAGAGCCCCCATATACAAAATATTCTACTAACTGTAATAACATGGGCTGGGGCTTCACAATCCTCATATATACAGCTCCATAAACTTCTATACCAAGCGACCTACAGCTCAAACAATACCCATATTTCAACAATGCAAACCTAAAGTTCAGTTTTGTTTTTTTTTGTTTCAGTTTTTTTTTTTTTTAAGGTCTTTGAGCAATTGTGGCTTGTGTCCTCGTCAATGTATCTGCCATACATTAAAAAAAATGATCTAAATGTCCCTTATTTTGTATAATAGGAATATTCTATTTTGTCACTTTGTTAATATGTTTTGTAAATAAAGATATAAATATTTCCATGATGGTTTTTGTGATGATTGTAGTTATGGCTGCGGGTTGGGATGGAGCAGTATGTGACTTCCCAATGGTGGTCTTCCCACACATCATGAGCTGGAGACAAATCAGAAGTTTCTATTTTAATCTTCGGCTTCATGAACTGAAATCTCAAATTCCCAGCAGGACTTTGTTTGGAAAAATAACAGAACTAAATTCCTAAAACAGCTTGTGAGATGTAGCTGAAAAGCTTCTGTGACGGGTCAGAACCAAGGCAATTCCCTGGTGATGGCTGATGCTATGACAGGTCAGTGAGCTTCATGTCCCCCTAGAGTACTGTTACATTCCAGCGCTGAATGGGATTTCTGAGAGTAAATTCTGACCCCATGGAACCTCACTGGTCACCGGTACTGGAGCTCCGCTTCCTTCTGGACACGTGTACTGACAGTGTTGGAATGGGATTCCTAGAGCCCACTAGTAAAATCTGTTCTTAGGTTTCCCAGGTGGGGAAGTCCGAGCCTGGGTATGGATGGGGCATGTTCCAGAAAGAAATTATTAACCATCAGGCCAGTGACATGTTTTTGTTTTTTTTTTTCATTAAAAAAAACCCATCAGTTTTGCTTCTTGGGTTTTCAAGTAGGATTCTTGATCGACTGTCTTTGGTTGGCGTCTTCTCCATTCCGTTTTTCAAGGTCTGCGTTTGTGAGGTGTGTTTTTTTTTTAAAGTGATTGCGTTCTTTGAAAATGGTTACTTTTTGTGGTCTGCATTTGGATATGCATGCGATCACATGCACAAACAGCAGTGGGGAGAAGAAAGCACATTGAGCATTGCGTTTTGTAAATGCAAATGCAACGGAACAGTATACGCATGGGGTTTTTCAACGCATTGAAAAAAAACACAAGAAAACACGTGTCACCAGCCACAATGTAGCCGGTTTGATCAAAGGGGAAGAGCTGCAATGGTGAGTCACATGTATGATGAGTGTTTCTTGAATAGGCTGGAGAATAACAGCCTTTTTGCTATGATTGGCAAGATAGGACCCTCAAGAGTCACACATAGATCAAGTCCTGAAAATACCCTGTTCTGTTGAGTCTTCCCAGATTCATAGCAAGACCATCTATTTTATTTACCAACTTGGGAAGTTTTTCCCTATCCGCAGGATAAGGGATAACAAGGTGATCGGCGAGTGTCCAACTGCTGGAACTTCCATGATCACAAGGAAGGTACCCCAAGAATCCGAAACTGGGGTCCCATTCTCACTTAATGTGTGGAGTATCAAAGCGAGCATGCGTCCATAATATAATAAAGAATATAATATATGTATACATATAATATGGGAAAGAGTGAAATCGTAGAGAACAGCACCCATGTATTTCTGCAACTCTCATTGCCCGTGAATAGAAGTTCGAAATACAGCAAGACCAATCGGCTTCTTGTGCCCTACACGGTTTATAGGGGATAACTTGAAAAGTTGGGACCGCCTCTCTAAGAGACTTAAAACCATTAGAATTTTGTACAAAGTGAATAGGGATACGCAGTATATATTTCAGAGATATACCTGCACCTTGTGGCCATCAATTCTGGCTTTGGCTTCTAGATCCTGCTAAAACTGAATAATTTTCAGCAGCGGCACTATTACCCGTTAGTTATGCCTGGTATTGCTGCACACTAATAGACATAACTACAATACCAGACAAACCCCTAACAGCCGAATTATTCTGATGTTGGGATTGTTCTAGAACAACAACCCAGATGATAACGAGTCTTCAGTAGCTCCATCCATTTGTGCTAAGCCATAAGACGTCTGTCCCCATCCTCATTAGGGCTTTTAAGTTCACTTTTCTACTATTAAGTCCACTTTTCCACTCCCCCCCCCCCCCCATTACTCTTTTACTGCCCCTTACAATAAAGAAAGAAAGGTGACTTTAATTGTAAATGGAAGTCTTAAAACATGAGTGTATTTGTCTTGTATCCCTGTGATAATTATAGTGTCCGGTCTGGGAACAGGAGTGTGGGAACTAGGACACATTCCTAGATTCCCCTAGGTTAGTCATGAGTGTTGAAACAATACTAGACTATGCAATAGCGCCCCCTATGGCAAAAATGACACTGAGCTAGTACTACATTAGACTCGTCATTGACACTATTCCTGACACTAGTATCCGGACTGATCCCTGTGATACACAGGCTAGAGACACAAGTCTTATACACTCACCGGCCACTTTATTAGGTACACCATGCTAGTAACGGGTTGGATCCCCTTTTGCCTTCAGAACTGCCTCAATTCTTCGTGGCATAGATTCAACAAGGTGCTGGAAGCATTCCTTAGAGATTTTGGTACATATTGACATGATGGCATCACACAGTTGCCGCAGATTTGTCGGCTGCACATCCATGATGCGAATCTCCCGTTCCACCACATCCCAAAGATGCTCTATTGGATTGAGATCTGGTGACTGTGGAGGCCATTTGAGTAGAGTGAACTCATTGTCATGTTCAAGAAACCAGTCTGAGATGATTCCAGCTTTATGACATGGCGCATTATCCTGCTGAATGTAGCCATCAGATGTTGGGTACATTGTGGTCATAAAGGGATGGACATGGTCAGCAACAATACTCAGGTAGGCTGTGGCGTTGCAACGATGCTCAATTGGTACGAAGGGGCCCAAAGAGTGCCAAGAAAATATTCCCCACACCATGACACCACCACCACCAGCCTGAACCGTTGATACAAGGCAGGATGGATCCATGCTTTCATGTTTTTGACGCCAAATTCTGACCCTACCATCCGAATGTCGCAGCAGAAATCGAGACTCATCAGACCAGGCAACGTTTTTCCAATCTTCTACTGTCCAATTTCAATGAGCTTGTGCAAATTGTAGCCTCAGTTTCCTGTTCTTAGCTGAAAGGAGTGGCACCCGGTGTGGTCTTCTGCTGCTGTAGCCCATCTGCCTCAAAGTTCGACCTACTGTGCGTTCAGAGATGCTCTTCTGCCTACCTTGGTTGTAACCGGTGGCGATTTGAGTCACTGTTGCCTTTCTATCAGCTTGAACCAGTCTGCCCATTCTCCTCTGACCTCTGGCATCAACAAGGCATTTCCGCCCACAGAACTGCCGCTCACTGGATGTTTTTTCTTTTTCGGACCATTCACTGTAAACCCTAGAGATGGTTGTGCGTGAAAATCCCAGTAGATCAGCAGTTTCTGAAATACTCAGACCAGCCCTTCTGGCACCAACAACCATGCCACGTTCAGAGGCACTCAAATCACCTTTCTTCCCCATACTGATGCTCGGTTTGAACTGCAGGAGATTGTCTTGACCATGTCTACATGCCTAAATGCACTGAGTTGCCGCCATGTGATTGGCTGATTAGAAATTAAGTGTTAACGAGCAGTTGGACAGGTGTACCTAATAAAGTGGCCGGTGAGTGTATATACGGAGTGTAAATAATCCTGCATGGGCACATCGAACTGTAACTCTACCTCAGAAGTCAGCCATTGTTCTGTCATAAGTCCTGGGGGGCATCTGGGTATAAGGGAAGACTGGTGAGGAGTCTGGATGGATGACAGCTCACTATCCCTGTGCCAGCACAAGAGTCAATTCCCTGGTGGTCTAACATGTCATCTGCTGCTTTATTTCTATCTGTCCCTGATAATTCCTGTGCGAACCTTGTCATATGACATATCCAGTTACACAGCGCCATCTATGGGTAAATCTCAACAGCAAAAAGTTTTTTTTAGATCTGTCACAATAAATGAACTGTATTGAATGTCCCCATTCTGGGTTATATGTAGTGTTCTGGTAGAAACAAGGAGTAGAAGTCCATGGAGGCATGCTGCTACCATGATACTTCCATGTGATCAGATACATACATGGGGTAGATTTTGCAAATGTAAGTCGGTAAAGGACCTTCGATGACATCACCCTGCTCCCATGATGAGATATCGGGACGAGTAGGAATGAATGAGGACACGCCCCATCTGACTTAATAACAATAATTCCTTTATTTATATAGCACACACAGATTACGCAGCGCTGCACACAGTTTGATAAATCAGTCCCTGTCCCCAATGGGGCTCACAATCTAATCAACCTACCAGTATGTTTTTGGAGTGTGGGAGGAAACCCACACAAACACAGAGAGAACTTAGGGTCTAGCTGTATGCCAGGTAAGATAATAAAGTTGATTTTTTAGGGATGTAAGGGAAACATTTTGTAGCTAAAAGAAGTGGGTCATTTAGTTAAAAGGGCTTTATGGGAACCTGTCACTGGCTGTATTGTTGTAATTTCTCATGAAAAAGTGGTATGAGCAGTAGTATCACAAAATTGTGTCTACGTAAATAAGCATTTTTTTTTTTTTTAGTGCAATAGTCTTTGTGCTTCCTTTTGAAAGATAAACACCACAATATTATACAAAAATGTTTTCCTATTAAAGATCACCTATCAGTACCTGATATATCTATATACTCTCCTCTAAATTACAAGTCATGTAAGTTTTATGGTGCGCAATTAATCTGGCCACAAGAGGTCATAGTATTTCATAGTTTCTACGGTTGAAAAAAGACACTTGTCCATCAAGTTCAACCAAGGAAGGGAAGGGATTGGATGAGGAAGGGATTTAGGGGAAACAATTCTATATAGCATAACAATCAATGTTATTTAGGTGTAAAAAGGCATCTAGACCCTTCTTGAAGCTATCCGCTGTCCCTGCTGTGACCAGCGCCTGAGGCAGGCTATTCCACAGATTGACCGTTCTCATAGTAAAAAAAGCCCTGTCGCCTCCGGTGATTAAACCTGGATTTCTCCAGACGGAGACAGTGCCCCCTCGTCTTTTGATTTGATCTAATCTGAAACAACTTACCACCATATTTTTTGTATGGACCATTCATATATTTAAATAAATTAATCATGTCCCCTCGTAGTCGTCTCTTTTCCAGACTAAATAAATCTAGTTGTTTTAATCTTTCCTCATAACTGAGACCCTCCATACCCCTTATCATTTTTGTGGCTCTACGTTGAACCCTCTCCAGCTCCAGGGCATCCTTTTTATGGACCGGTGCCCAGAACTGGACAGCATATTCCAGGTGTGGCCGAACCAGTGCCTTGTATAGTGGTAATATTACATCCCTATCACGAGAGTCCATACCACTTTTGATACATGACAAGATCCTACTGGCTTTAGAGGCAGCTGATTGACATTGCATGCTGTTATTTAATTTATGATCTACTAGTACCCCCAGGTCCTTCTCAACAAGGGACTCTCCCAGATTTACTCCCCCAAGGACATATTTTGCCTTTGGATTATTGGCCCCCAGGTGCATAACCTTACATCTATCCACATTAAACCTCATTTGCCAAGTGGATGACCAAACATTCAGTTTGTCCAAGTCACCCTGCAGCCTATGAACATCCTCCATAGACTGTATTACACTACACAGTTTGGTGTCATCTGCAAAAATAGACACAGTGCTATTAATTCCTACCTCTATATCATTAATAAATATATTAAATAGTAGTGGGCCAAGCACAGAACCCTGGGGTACACCACTCATAACTGGTGACCATTCCGAGTAGGAATCATTGACCACAACTCTCTGGATACGATCCTTCAGCCAGTTTTCAATCCAATTGCAAATGATTTCTGCCAAACCAATAGCCCTAATTTTACCCATCAGGCGTCTATGAGGGACAGTGTCAAATGCCTTTGCAAAGTCCAAGAACACAATATCCACAGCTGCTCCTCCATCCAGGCATCTGCTCACCTCTTCATAAAAGCAGATAAGGTTAGTTTGACAACTTCTATTCTTAGTAAACCCATGCTGGTTATCACTTATTATACTATTTGATGTGACATACTCCAGTATGTAGTCTTTTACTAACCCTTCCAATACTTTCCCCACAATGGAAGTTAAGCTTACAGGCCTGTAATTGCCAGGCGAAGTTCTAGAGCCCTTTTTATATATTGGCACCACATTTGCCTTGTGCCAGTCACTTGGCACCACACCAGACATTACAGAATCCCTGAAGATTTTAGCCAGCGGTACAGCAATAACAGAACTGAGTTCTTTAAGAACTCTGGGGTGTAACCCATCTGGTCCAGGAGCTTTGTACACATTGATTTTATTGAGCTTAGATTGGATAATGTCTACATTTAGCCAGCCTAGTATATCACAGGATCCATGACCCGCACTGGCACCACCCAAGTCAGAAGTTCTCTCTTCTATTGTATAAACGGAGCTAAAAAACCTATTAAGTATCTCTGCCTTCTCCTGGTCTCCAGTCACCGATGCCCCATTTTCAGAATAAAGGGGTCCAACCTGTTGTGACCCATTTTTTTTTGCATTGATATACCTAAAAAATTTCTTGGGATTTGTTTTGCTATCTTTAGCTACCTGTCTTTCATTTTGTATTTTGGCTGATTTGATTTCTTTTTTACAGATTTTGGTAAGTTTTTTGTAAGCATTGAAAGCCTCAGGTGACCCGTCAGATTTATATTTTTTAAATGCCCTCTTTTTCTCATTAATTGCCCTTTTAACTGTAGCTGTAAGCCACGCGGGGTGTAATCTAGCCCGTCTATACTTGTTACCTATTGGAATAAATTTAGAAGTATAAAAACCCAGGATAGATTTGAATTTCTCCCATTTAACATTAGTATCACCATGTGACAGTATCTGATCCCAGTCTATATCCTGTATTGCAGCCCTGAATTTTTGGAAATTAGCCCTCTTAAAATTCGCTATTGCTTTACAGATCAGTATTGCAATAGCTCTTAGGTCTCCAATGGTGGCCGCGCAAATCACATTCATCTTGCCAGGATCCCACAATTTTGGCAGGAAAAGTGTATGCTGTATGGTGGGATCTGAAAGGAATGATCAGGCTTGTTGGATTTTAGTATACCCAATCCTTTCATTCTGAAGAATATATGTCCAGAAAGGTATTATGCCTCCTTAAAGGGGTTGTCCAGAGTTAGGTAAACATGAATACCTGCTTGCAAACCCCACACTGTTGACAATGGGCTGTGTCTGGGTATTGCAGCACATATCCATGGAAGTTAATAGGACTGATATGCAAAACCACAAACCTGTGCACAGACGGGTTAAAAAAAGCCATATTTTTTCCCAATTTTGGTTTTTCAGAAATGTATTTCAGATCTTCATGCACAGTGAGGATATATACAGTGTAATGTGTTAAAGTTTTAGCCTCTTCCAACAATGTTAAGTTATTAGGTCGGAATCAGAGCAACTAAAAACATGACAGGAGGCCATATCCTGGTTGTCATAAATAAAGGTTTATTATCACGAGGAGGGAGACTTCATTTACCGATTCACAGCAGCAGCAACAACAACAGGGTCACATCATAGGAATCTGACAATGAGGAATCACTAATGTACATGGGACAGTGACCATGGGTCAGGATCTCAGGGCCTGAAAGGTAAGTCTCCACAAGGTGGTGATGGATCAGGATCTCAGGGCCTGAACAGTAAGTGCACACAGTCTGTCGCCACCTTGTGGAGATTAAGCCAGGGTAGCAAAACCTATTCTTTCCCGGACATGGTGTGTAATAAATCTTAATGTCCCCTACTCAAGCCGCCGGATCGGGGACATTATCTGAGCACTTTAAATCTTCAGCCGCCTCTAAGAGTGGATTGGATCATTTACCTGCCTTGTAATGGGGCACTAGCAATGGATTCTGTAGTAAGTCACCCTAGGATCGTGATTAATAGGTTGTATTGTCTCCCAAAATCTTTTCCCTGTGCAAAATTATCACAGATTTACATTCGTATCCTCATTAGCATATTTCCGTGTGTCCCTGTGACAACACTTCCTGCCCCAGTGTTCAAGCTGCTCAGTATTACCAGAGGGTCATAGTACTCCCATGTAACCAGACGCCCTGGAGGTCTTGTGTGCCTGTGACAATACTGACATGACACGCTATAGGGTCAAGGGTCACAGACCCACTTATAGAATATCTGTTACTGCAACTACTGTAATGAAAGTGGAATAAAAGTTAAGAAATAGACTTTCTAGGACCCCACTACAGATCTCGTAGCGTCCCCCTTTTACAAAGCGTACCGTTTTATCTAGAACCGCCCTCCATGTTATCCTTATATGTGCACGGATATTACGAATAATCAGAATAGGAGAGGAGACACTGACACTCCGTGATAGGAAAATGACCCCCACACCCCTGCTGATCGGTGATGTTGTAGTAATAATCATAAAAGCATGCCTAGCAAATCTCACACGAGCCCACTGTGATGATCTAAGGGTTAATAGGTTGAGCCCCTTGGAGTATATTCTTTTATTATAATTGAACCTGGAGGCCAGATCTATGAAGACAAAATCTGTGTAACAGGAGGTGCTCCAAGGAGGAGCTGATTGAGATAAGTTGATCCAAAGAACCAAGTAAGACATGAGATTTGATCTTTAAGTCCAATAGTAAGGATGCAGTTTTGTGAATTACTGCAATTTAATATACAATGCAAAAAAATTAATAAAATAAAATATCCTTACTGAGCAAAATAATGAGGTAGTGGACGGGGAGGAGAAACCGGATGGATACGAGCCAACACAGAACCCTCCTGCTCTGTACAGGAGAGAATCTCATCCTACTTAGAGGGACTTGGGTGACCCCTAGTGGCCAAGGCTGGCACTCCTCCACTTCTAGAAGTGCTGCTGACTGGGGATCCTGTGTAACACACAGACTATGGACCATCATGAGACTACAGGGGCCTAGAAAGCGTGAAGGATAGGCAAGGTTTCACATCAACGCACCACAGCAAGAGAGGACAACGGGGAGACGGAGGGGCGCACTCTGGATGGTTGTTCTCAGTCATCGAATCTGCCCTCTCTGATGGTCTCAAATGAGAACGGCATGAACTTAAAACCTGTTCCGACATAGAACTTGTTCTGGAATTCCACCCTGGTGGAGAAAAGATAGAGATAGAGTTAATATGATTTATATACTGTATATTATATTATATATGGAACCCCCTATTACCCTCAAGCAATGAAAACATGTGCATGGTGTAATATGAAGTGAGCGCAGTAGGGGGCACAATTACCCCAAGTATACAGATGCTATGTGCTATATACACACTCTCACCCTGCTGCTAATATCTCAGGCCTATGTGACTTTCCACACTGCGCTGCTAATCTGCGTCTTGGAAAAGTCATTGGAAAAAATATTCACTACAAATAGCAAGGAAAGGTTCCAATGAAACGTGACTGCATTAACCCTGGATCTGCCAGCACAGATCACTACGTCCTTTATTAAAAGCCATAGCATATTGTCCATGCACTCGTCATACTGAAATGGCATGAAACACATCTTTTTTTGTTTTTGGAAATTGGGCACAGATTAAAATAATTTCAGGGTAGCGGACTACAGATGTTATGAACATAGAAGGTTGTTAAATAACCCCATGTGTCCAGTCATTTTTTTCAAAATTGTCATTGGGGGAAAAAAAAATAGTTTGAAACTACAATTATAAAATATACAGTCCCCACTTACATGCAAATTCAACTTAAGAATAAACCTATGGAACCGATCCTGTATGTAACCCGGGGACTGCCTGTATAAGGACAGCAAGCAGAGATCTAGAATAAATGCTGGCAATTGTTACAGGAAGTATATTGGAAAATTCTGTAACCTTTTATTACATATTGAAATTATTTTAACAATTTAATTATTTGCCGAATGTGGACAACCCCTTTAATCTGCACCTCAATCTTAAGGATCGAAGGCAATCTTGGATCTGTGGTAACCACTGATTAAACTTGGACATCAGAATTTACATGAGAGATGCACTTTACCCCTGCTTATAATGCTGTGTAAAGCCTTCGTGGACAATAACTTATAACATGGGATAGGGTCTAACTTGCTGAGACCTCCACAGATCACAAAAATGAGGGGCCCTTGTCGCTCCGTCAGATTAATGGAGCAGACGGCCGCGCATGTCTGTTCTGCTCTATTAATCTCTATGGAGCTGGCGGAGATCAGTGAGCGCAGCGCTCGGCGATTTCCGTCAGCTCCATAGAGATTAATGTAGCAGAACGGTCCATTAGTCTGACGGACGCCTTGTTTTCGTGATCTGTGGGGAACTCACTACTGAGACCCCACTTATCATCAAGTTAGGCCCTTCTCCTCGTGGGAAAACCTCTTTAAGCTCAACTACAGTCCTGCTACATCCATGAGGATCCATGAGTAAGTGTCCCTGGTTCATCATACTCGATAGCAGCTTTGATAGCAGTTTTCCTTTAAGTTTTGGATTAAATTTAATCTGCAGACATATCAGCTACTAGTTTCTCCTACAGATCTGTGAAGTCAGAGGCAGGAATGCTGGAGGTCTGCCATGGCTTCCACTGGCTCAATCCAAATAAGGGAATAAATCAATTTGCTTCTAGTTAGGATGAGCTGAAGAAAGTCCCGAATAAGGAGCTTTTTACAGTGACAGATTGTAAAGAGCGTCTAATACCCCATAGTCCCTGGGACCCCCTGTGTGTCCGGGTTCACATGCTCCAACTGTGGGCTGGACGCCAACCCCTTATCACTATGATGGTTTTTACATAGATTTTGGATCCGAGCTCCAGACGATTATTTGGTAAGTGAGAAACTTTATTAATGGCGTATTAAAGGGAATGTATAATATGAACACAACAAACTGCAAGGAAGAACATACACAGAGGGGATTACTGTCACCAGGAAGACATGTAGTTGATGCGTAACAATGTTTAGGTAAGTGGCATCTACATAAATTCTAGTACCCAAAGTTTACATGGAGCATCTTGCAACACACAACTACCTAGACGTCTGTAAAGTGCAGCAGTATTATGAGATTCCTGCTGGACCTGCCTTTGGACCCATAGTGCATTAGTGAGCCTTGTGCATCCATGACCCGGCAATGGTTTGTCCTTTCTTCACCTTTAGGAGGCACTAACACTGCATAACACCTAAAGTTGTGGACACGCCCTGACCCAGTCTTCTAACCATCAGAATTTTGCTTTTCTAAAGTTGCGTGCATTGTTAGGCCCCTTCCACACTAGCGTTACATTTCACGTCAGGGTGCAATGCGTGAACTGACGTTTTTGGCTGCGTTTTTGTTCCATTTTTCCTTGGAGTCATTAGCGGGTTCGCGTTTTTTTGCGTTTTCGGTGCATTTTTCACACACATTTTTTAAGTCAATGGGAGACCCGAGCATTTTTCAAAGGGACCATGGTTCGGGAATAAAATGTTTTATTTAATTGAAAAAGAATGTCTTCAGATAAGTTAGTAGATGTATGCAAACATCTGCAATCTACTCTTCACTGTTCCGCGCGTATATTATCTCCCGACAAGTTAGCAGATGTGAAGAACAGTGAAGAATAGAATAAAAACAGTGAACACAGGATCATTCAAGTGAAATACACAGTGAAAAACACAGTGAAGAATAGATTACAGATGTATGGAAACATCTGCAATGTCTTCTTCACACATATATATTGTTCTTCACATGCTATTTTGGCCGCACCGTTCCGCGTGTATCTTCCGACAAGTAAGCAGATGTGCCGAACATCTGTAATCTATTCTTCACTGTGTTTTTCACTATGTTTTTCACTTAAATGATCCAGTGTTCACTGTGTTCACTGTTTTTATTCTATTCTTCACTGTTCTTCATTGTGTTTTTTTAATTAAATGCTCGATCTCGAGCAGGGGAATTATTCATGTCACCTAGCAACCCATCCATTTAAAACGCATTGCACTCGCATTGCACTTGCAATGCTTGAGAGTGCAATGCATTTTTGATGCGTCTCCATAGACTTGAATGGGGCGCATGCTGCGATTTTGACGCGCATCAAAGCAAATGCAAGCACGCGCGTGAAAAACAACGCAAATGAGGAAAGGCCCATTGGAAACAATGGG
This sequence comes from Engystomops pustulosus, assembly GCF_040894005.1. NCBI lineage: Eukaryota > Metazoa > Chordata > Amphibia > Anura > Leptodactylidae > Engystomops > Engystomops pustulosus. The sequence continues at coordinate 148,702,087 of NC_092416.1, read as the reverse complement.
ACAGAGTGCAATGCAAGTTCTGCGCGTCAAAAGCACGTGCAGAACTCGCGCGTGAAAAACGCTAGTGTGGAAGGGGCCTTACATATAGTGGGGGGAAAAAGTATTTAGTCATCCACCAATCCTGTAATTGGTCATAGCTAGACCTCAGGTTGGTGTGAAGAAATCAACGGTGGAAGCAATAATTAGAAAATGGAAGACACTGATAATGTCCCTGGATCAGGAGCTCCACACAACATCTCACTACATGGGTGGAACCTAGTGAATGACTTGCAGAAACATGGCACCAATGTAACAAAGGCTACCGTCAGTAAACGGTTTCCTTGTGGTGTTACCAGAACATCTCCATGCTCTAGCTTCACAGGCTGTTACACTATCTCCCCCACAGCACTCCCCCCTCTCTCTGCCTGATGTAATCTCCCCCCGTGGGATAGGAGAAGTGGTCCATGAGAGGCACTCCCCAGGATCATTAGCATAATTTTAAAAGTTGATATTAGAAGGAAGGAGGCCATGGAGAGCAAATCTAAGAAGATTACCATGGTCACGGTGTCTGGATCTATGAGTAAGTGTCTCTGGTTTATCATGATGGATTTTGTAGGTAGATTTCCTTTAAAGTGGACTGTGTACTAACTCCAGATTGGGTAATAAGCATAGGTGGTGCATACTGGGTGCAGGAAGAACAAAAGGAGTCGCACATGAAGTGGTACAACTGGTTCTGTGCATATGATAGTAAAATGTGTAGTAAAATTTGCTGCTGGCACTTGTAGAGTTCTCCATGCCACAAAAGAGAGATAAAATCTTCTTTGCTGCCAATTTGCCTGTAAGATGTCAAAGAAAATCTACCATTTGCTTTTTTTTCATTGTGAACCAAACATACTTTGAGAATGCTGTAGCTACACTGAAGCAGAAACACATCTTGTTTAATCCCTGAACTAAGGGGTTTTGCTGAAAAAAACTATAATAAAATTATGCTAATGAGACTCTGGTGGTCCTGTGGCTGCTCTGGAGCTTCTCCTCTCACATTAAGCATTCACTGCTCCAATGAATGATGTAATCACTGTGTTGTCCCTGACAGGCTGAAGTAATCAATCGCTGTACCATCCCCCAGCTGCTGTGTATGAGTCACCCAGCTCAGGTTGATTAGTCCTGTCTGCACAGTTCAGGAAGCTACGTGTAATGTGCTTATGCATGGCTGGCAGTCTTCACCCAGCTTTCCCAAGGCCCTGACTTTTATAATTGTTTTTTGAGCAAAACCACTTGGATCGAGGATTAAACAGGATATTTCTGAATCAGTGTATCTACAGCATTCCCAAGATATGTGTGGTTTATAATGCATAAAAACAAATGTTAGATTTCCTTTAAATACGCCCATGTATATCATAACCCTACTTATATAGTATAGGGCCATCTGTCGGCTATAAGTTCCATCCTTGTAGCAGGTGACTCTTTAAAAATGCAGCAGCAACTTCTGCCAGTAAATTATGTGTGCGCCCATTCATCATCCGGGCGAGAGAGGGCAGGTGTGATAATTATTATACAGGACAGAGGGCACAGGAGGCTTGTTTCTTCCATGTGGCAGAGGTATGACAGGTATGTCCCACATGTACAGAAGTGACAAAGTCTCACGTTTCATTGAGATTCCTAGCTTAAATTAGAGCAGCTATATAACTGAGGACTCACGCCACCACGGAGCATGCTATATCCATCTTTTCCATGTGACAGTCCGATATTTCATTTGTGTGTATTGGTGTAAATGGTTTTAGGAAAATTAATATGGACATAAATTATGAGAATTTAGTTGACTGGGTGTTCTTTGTGCTAGGAGAGTAGGAATTGGCATAAGGACGCCGTTTTGTGTGAGTGGGCGGAGCTTAAGGGCTAATTTGCTATGTTCCCTGGCATAGGTGCACCCTGTGTTTGGACTCTGGTGTGGAGGGTTCGTGACAAATACCATTAGGAGAAAGTAGCAGAACTTCCTTAACCCGTAGTCTCCAGCCTATGGCTAAATTAGATACCCTGGAACCACCAATCACCAGCAGGAGGGTCTCAAGTCCCCCATTTCAGTCGAGCAGTGACAGCCTCATGACCCCTGTCAGGGTCAAAGCACTCAGACCCCCACCAATTTTGCAGTTTTCCCTGATCAACTGGAATAACCTGTAGATACTGACATTTCCCCTTGTTATGGTGTACAGATCAGAGACAGAAGTGCTTGGCTTTTCCTACTTACCAGTGCAGACGGAGGGCGTGCAAGAAAGCAGACAAACCCTCCATGATAAGCAAGATGGCAATGGTGAGTGTTGCAAATGCTGCAAACACAAAGACCAGGAGAATGCCACCCCCGAGGCTCTTCACATTCAGACCCACGTGCATCACCATCGTCCACAGGACCTCAGAGAGCTCTGCCAAACAATCAGAGAAACACATCATCAAATTAGAATCATTTACAAAAGTTAAACCATACCTTTCCAGATTCCACGTTATGAAAGATAATAGACCCCTTTGATGCATTTAACCTTATCTGCCCTTTCAGTATATTAGAAAATTAGTAAAAGTAATGTCCAGCAGAAATTCTTATTTTAAATAAGATGCAGAAGGGGTTAAAACAATATTACATTTTCTTTAATAATATTTCATTTACTGTATTTTTCTTTTTCCAACCGGTTTTATATTTGGTCTGTGAGAAGTTTCTGTGGCTCTTGGTCACATCACACCCAAGTTATTGTTTCATTATTATAAAATGAATGAAATATATTGGAAACTATGCAATGTCTAGTGAAACATGACACAGAATCCATTTGGGCCATGGACTAGACATAAAGCATCAGAGTGCTCCTTTAATGAAGACCTGTCAGGTCCATTTGGGACCCTAAACCAACTACAGGTCCGTAAGCACCTGTGGTTTAGGGTTCCAAATTTACCTCTTTCCATTAGTGAAAAATAAACTTTAATACTTACCTAAATGTGAGTCTGATATGTATCTTCAGATCCCCCAGTGGAACTTCCCCTTTCACATTTCGACCAGTGAAGCCGGGATAGTATCTACAGTGAAGTCGTGGGGGTACTACACTGGCTTCACTTGCCGCAATGTGCAGGCGCCAAGGGAACTAGGTAGGTACAAAGTTTATTTTTTTAAGAGGATCACTTAAAAATTGTATGGGGCAATTTGGGACACTAAACCAATGGTCCATAAGGAACTGTGGGTAGTTTAGGGTTCCAAATCACCCTAACAGGTTCCCTTGAAGTTATAATATCTGAAACTAACCTGCTGCACTTATATGATTAAAAATTCTGAATCCAAAACCAGCTCCATACTTACGGGCATGTGCCAGACTCAGGGCCCAGAGTCGGAGATATGAGGCTGTATTGGAAATGCACCCCAAACAGTATTCTATTGTATGAATGGCCTGGTTGACCACAACATCTCCAAAATTGAACTGTAAATATAAGAAGACATGGAAGCTGGTAAGGCACTGGATTTGATGATCAATGGATTTCATGTGAAGATGGAAGTGAAGGGTGCTCCAGCAGCTGCATGTTCACCAGTGATAGAAACACAACCATCCAACCCAAAGCAAGGACGGGTAGATGGTGGACCTGACCAAGAGAAGGTGACCTCTGTGTTATGGTGACCAAGTCCTCACCAGTGAGAAAACAGCACCCGTGGCTCCTGTGCCCGACACCTTTGTACTTACAGATTCCAATGTTACCGTAACAACTTCACTTTCATCCTTATCTAATTCCACAGAAGAAATGACTACAGAGTCTTCTTGATAGGAGAATTGGGAGGCAAGCTGGGGAATGGAGGGGTGACATCAGAAGACAGGGGGTGACATCCAGTAATAAGAATGTGACAGAACAGGTAGGTAGAGACAGATACGTAACCTACTGCTGTCAGACATGGTTTGGTGTTCTCAGAGCGGCCTCTTCTTACTGCGCTGAGCATGCAGTCACTAATGCAGACTTTCATAGGCTTTAGTGCGCCGTGCATGCACGTCACTAATGCAGACTTTCATAGGCTTTAGTGCTCCGAGTGGTGACATGAATGAATTGCAAGAGACTGCTGCAGAGAGTCCAAACCCAGCAAGAAACCGTAAAGTAAAGTAGGAGAGTAATGGGCTTTTTTGGAGTATTTTTGAGTCCCACTGAGGACTGAGATGAATCGGTTGCTGCTAGGACTAAAATGAATCTTGTTTCGTACACATAGAATGGAGAAAGAGTATCATTCTATATAAAACTGCTGTAGTATATGTATGTCACCACAGCACAATATCTATGACACTGTAACACAAGACTTTCACCATGATGGGGCTCTTGGTACAGGTAACAAATACTCCAGATTCTTTTACACTGCAACTTGTAAAGGAGATTCGGACAATAATTGACTTCAAGTATTTCAGACTTCAGACAGAAGATGCTTATTTACTGCAAAGATATAGTCTTATACTTCAGTCCTGATCTAATGTATACTGCCTCAAGACATTAGGCAAATTGTTGTTGATAATGTGTATCACTAGTACTGCAAGTAAAAGGTATTTGTTAGTTAAAGGTCATATCCAGCAGGATGAAATAAGCGGATATCCATTTTGTCCAAAATGTATTGTATTGCTCAAAAGTCTAAGGCCATGTTCTTATGAAAAACTTAACCTATAATGTACAGATTTTATGGACCGACCACAGTGCGGAGGATGGGACTCTGAGTATCATAGCAGGAGTCCCTGCTTCCCTGCAGAACAGCAGCTCCGCACTATAATAATGATTATTATACTGTGCTGCTGTTTAGCATATATCACTATAATACACATCCCGTCCCGGACACTCCAATCGTGAAATAGGACACTACATGGTCTGTGATTCATGGACCAACTACAGAGGTGTGTTTTAGCCCCAAGTTTCTCCTGCTGTCAGTAGTGCTACATATTTGTTATCTTGAGGCAGGATTGGATCCTTCATGTGAAAACTACTCTCTCCAGTGTTGAGCAAAGACTGAAGTGGAGTTGCTGGAGCAATGACTTGATAGCAGTAGAAGATATTATAATTATTTAAAATTTTAGACAGAATGTATATAAATAATTCTATTGCTGGACAACCCCTTTAAGGTGGCATTCCTGGCGATTTTGGAGGAGGAGGAGGAGGGAGCCTTCACCTGTAAACATTTTGATCAGGACAGGTCTCTGTAATAAATTACTATAACGCATTTCCTAGAATAAAAATTCACTTCAACCTCACAAAGCTTTTCAAAGATAAAACGTATAACAAAGACGTAACAAAATAATAAAGACACAAATTTACTACATATCATATCTCCATCACAGGTAGACGTGACACATACCACGAAGTAGCAAATAGTCACTAACTACACACACACATATTCTGTATAACACAAAATAAATACAAATCACTTGGATATATATGTATATGATTACCTATACATATATAAAATGCAGGTTTTAGATACCATACTTTTTTTATATATAGATCTATATATTATACTTGACACAGTTGTGTTAAAAGTGCAGTTTTTGAAGTTGCTGTGATATTTGTTGTAAAAACTAACACATTTTGTTGGTATAAATTATGTTAAATATAATAAATAGCAATCTACTATAGGACCAAATCGAAAAAAAATAATTAAAAAAAACTAAAAGTCATGAATTTTCAAAATTTGTGACATGAAAACTGCACTTTTAAGTCCATTAGAGAAAGCAAAGCAGCTGAGCGTCAGGGTGGGATATGAGGATGGATGTCAATGGCCTATGGATGATTCCTGGAGCCCCTTGCAAAGCCCACCAAGCACATGATAGAAATCACAAATGACATATCAGCCCTGTAATGGATAAATTAATATCATGATAAAAATAACAGAAATTGAAAAAAAAAAAAAAAAATTTCCATGAATCCTTGGCTGATTGAGGGCATGCACAATGGACGTCAGTCTTACCACTTCCTCCACGGCAGGCTTGGAATAATATAAATCCAGATTTAATACAGGGTTAAAAGAGAAAAAAGTACAGGTTAGCCATAAAATATCACTTTAAAACTTCAGTCCCTCTAAAATGGCCCTAGAATGGAAGGTAAAATGACACTGATCACAGGGATGTATAGAAGGTTAGGCTGGTTAAGTGCAATGCATCTTCTAGAATGTTGTGCTGATGGTTTATAAAATGGAAAATAATCAGTGCTTGAAAGGGTTACCAATAGTAAATGTACAAGTGGTCTATGGACTCGGAGTACTTGCAATATCATTGTAAATTACTGCAGGAAATTTCATGGGAAATAATGAATTTTATAGGTTAATCCCCTGCATCTGACAGAAGGGCGGAGCCTGACAATTTTTTCTATCCTGCAGACAAAGCAGAGGGGGGAGGGGGGGGCACTCCTGCTGCAGCCAGTTGTTTTACAGCCAGACTCAGGTCTGTAGGTAGTAGGAAGGAAGACATGGCTGAGCTCCAGGGACAAACAGAAGAATTCTTAATTTTTTTCTAAATTTTAAGGCTCCTGCCAACGACCACAGTTTTTGATCATGTGCTACCACTTGAAACTACGTTCCCATGTACATCTAGGGGCTCCTGCACATGAACGTGGTTTCCACTGCCATATAAATGAGCCAAATACAAAACTCAGACAGGTCCTATGTGTGTCTGTGTTTGCGGCTCAGTTAGTCACCACTTGCAGGGGCGGCTCTGTGCCTACAACAATGAAATCACAACAATGAAAAGTTACGTTTTCATTGTTGTAGACACAGAGCCGCTCATGCAATTGGTGACTAACTGAGCCGCAAACACAGACACACATAGGACCTGTCTGAGTTTTGTATTTGGCTCATTTATATGGCAGTGGAAACCACGGTCAATCACCATTGAGTAGCTATTGGAATATTCCTTTTGTGTATTTTTTGATGTTGAAAAGTCAGAATGTAATACTACATTCCTCCTGCATGTGGGCTCTTTCTAGAGCCTCTCCTCTAAATTTCATCTAATTTGCAAACAAATCGGAGAGATATCATGACAGATCGTTACTTGCTGCGTGCTGAGTGTAGGGGATCCTCACGTGTAGTACGTGGCCAGTGGTGTGATTGATCTGAAGCGGCTTCATGAATTAAAGGAAACCTACCGTCAGGAATCTACCTATAAAGTTAGATCCAATGGAAGGTTCATAATAACATTGAAAGCTCTAAACTGTCTTTTCCTAATCCCATAACACTGGCTAAACTGAAACAGATTTTAACTAACGTGCAAATTTTTGTCAGAAACAACTGGGACGTGTAGTAGCCTCTCTCCGGTATGCGGATCAAAGGTTACTCCTTGCCACAGTATCCAACCTCATGATCCTGCTCATGATATACAGATTGTGCATACACACATGCTGTATTTATGCTGCCGGCTTCTTCCAGTTTGCGCATGCGCAGCAGCTGTGAAGATATATGCGTGAGCTCAAAGAATCCTGTCAGCATGAATGCAGCGCATGCACAAGCTGTATATCTGTATATCAATAGCGTGCCGACGCGAAAGGAGGGACAGATAGGCTACTTCACTCCACAGTAGCCTCATATAAAGATTACATTATGAAGTGTTATAGGATTATGGATAGTTTAGGGCAGTGGTGGCGAACCTATGGCACTAGTGGCAGAGGCGGCACTCGGAGCCCTCTCTGTGGGCACGCAGGCCATCACCCCAGCATGAAGTTCACCAGGCAGGACTGAAAGAATCTTCCTACAGAATCTTCCTACAATGATAGGTGAATTTGCCCTCCCCTTTTCAACTGTGTTGGTGTTTTTAGGAGGCTGGACGATTTAAAGTTGTCATTGAACAAGGAGAGATAAATTACTGCTTAAATTGCTGCGCTGGCACTTTACAATAAATAAGCGGCTTTTGGTGTAAGTTTGGGCACTCAGGCCCTAAAAGGTTCTCCATCACTGGTTTAGGGCCTAAAATGTTAGGAACCTACCACCAGGATGAAAGACTCTCTGCAAATGAGCCTGTGGGGCTCCTGGCTCCATTAATACCTATGGAGCCTGGAGCCCCTCAGGCTCATTTGCATACTGTCCTTAATTCTGGTGGTAGATGCCCTTTAAAAGGTAGATTTCTGATGGTAGGTTACCTTTAAATTTTAACAGAAACCATGACACTGATGTGAACACAACCTATGCCAGGTAGGTCTCATAGTTGTAGATTGCTACCTGAACACAGGAGCTGTTCTTGGGCCGTGAACAACAGATCCGTGGGCAGTAGTCATCCGCGTGTAATCCGTTGTTGAGTTGCATATCAACAAAGATGGTCCGTATGTCACCCACAAAAGAAATGTCATTCGCTTGTCCCAACCTCTTGAAGGGTCACAGCATTTTATAAACTGATTCACAAATATGGATGGCACAGGGTTCATTCCGCTGTGACATCAGTATTTTTACATTTCTACAGACTTCTATGGGGGAAGGAGGGGGGGGGGGGGCTCGGGCTATAAACAAAGTCAGGGACAGAACCTGACGGAGTTTTCTACAGTCTCCAGTCTGGTTCACAGGTCCATTGAAAAAAAAAAAAAAGCGATAAAAAATAAAGCACACAGACGCAAGTCGGACTCCAAAACGTTACCACTTTTACACTACCATATATAACTCTTTCTTACACTGCTTTTTCCATCAGTCAAGGCTTTTATTTTAGGAATCGCTGAAGCCATGTTACGTTATGATGCACATTAGAGGAGAAGAGTCTTGCACATGGTAGCAGGGTCCTATGTAAGCACATCAGGGGGTAAAGGAGAAAGTTGCACAGTATACGAGGGACTGACATTTCAAAGCAATGTTCTGAGGATGACGTCTACGGGAAATTGCTCCGGCTCCTTTTGCAACACTTAGCACGTTCAAGTATTGCAGCAACTACTCACAACGAAGGAGAAAAATGACAACATAAAATGCATTACCTCCTCGCCTTCTTCCGAGTGCATGGACAGCTGATCGTGCTGAATAATTTCGGCATCTTCTTCTGTGGGACCGTTACCAACGCGGATACCTCCGAAGTTATGCGTACCCTGGATTAGTGGGTGCGGGGAGGGGTATTTATAAATCAGGGTCAGGGCTCTCAGCCAATCAGCATGCTCTATTTCCTCCAACCCCACATATAGCATCAGAAAAACCCATTGGATTAGTTCAGCCAGCTCCCAAATAGTTCCCAACAACTGGCTATTCTACACAAATCGTATCCAAGCTTGTGAATAGTCTGAACCCCAGATTAGTAGCAGTTTTTGAAAGAGAAACCCTGATTTATAATTTAATAGCGCTAATGCTACTTGCCAGTTACGCGATAAGAGGGGGTCTGCTGCCACACGCAAAATAAGAAGGCCGTGTCTGCGTCTCTTATCCCATAATATGGTGGTGGCACTAACCTTATTAACTTATAAAACACACCAGGAAAAACTAACCCACCCTCTAGGAAAGAGAACATGCTGGAATATAGCAAGACAGTACAGCTAGTAGTCAGGACAGAGAAGTTTAAAACAGACGTCACAAAGATTTACCAGAAGTATCTGACTAGTTGTAAGTGTGCAGGTTTAGAGAGAACCTGTCAGCGCCCCTGATCCAGATCAGGAAATACTAGCGTTTCTTATAAAACAGATATTCTGGAGGTTTCTTAGAACTCTGCAAAGTTCTTTTCATGTTATTCCTCCTAATTACAGTAGGTGTTACTACCTGGGTGTGTGTCCTAAATCCATTATTACCCTAACCTGTCACCGAGGATCGGAAGACTGGGAGGCCTTTTGACAAGCACAATAGCAATAATTAGTTAAAGGGTTGGACAATTATACAAAGGTTTACCAGGGTAACTATCAGACCATAACAGGGCGGCACGGTGGCTGAGTAGCACTCCTGCCTTGCAGCGCTGGGGTCCTGGGTTCGAATCCCACCTAGGTCAACATCTGCAAAGAGTTTGTATGTTCTCTCCCTGTTTGTGTGGGTTTCCTCCGGGTACTCCGGTTTCCTCCCACACTCCAAAACATACTGGTAGGTTGATTAGATTGTGAGCTCCATGGGGACAGAGACCAATTTGACATGCTTTGTGCAGCGCTGCATAATCTGTGTGCGCTATATAAAGAATTATTATTATTATTAGGGTCGCCCAAATCATAGTTACCTAAGTAAAGTTTGTTGAGATTTGTGGGTCATGTGAGTCCCCTGTATAGAGTCCTGCTGGCTTCTGGTTGATGAAGGGGGATGTGCAGACATTTCATACCCTACCTGAGGGTGCTGGTAGTTTAATGGGGTAAAAGCTAGGGACAGGTTCCCTTTAATGGTAGCTTAAGTGATGCATTGATTCTGGAAGTGCACAATTGCCTAGCTCAAAGCTGTGCTCCCATCATCATTTGTGGCAGGGGACCTGGAGGCCACTGACATTGTGTTGATTTCTAGGTTCTTGGGGATATCCAGAGGATGAAAAACATGGCTGCATTAAAAAAACACACGGCCATCGTTAATCCTTGGAATTGCAACAAAGGTCTATTCAGCTCTATACAGCTGGACTGCAGTACTGGCACAAACCATGGGCAGGGGTGGCGCTGTTTCAGGAAAAAGCAGTCATGTTTTTCATTGGACAACCCATTTAAGCTGTGCTTTACACATTGTTACAATTATTTGCCTAAAAATGTAACTAGACTTACCCTCTTCTATTACACTACATATTCTGCAGCACTTTAAATATGGGGTTATCAATGGATTTGGATTCCCAGCCAATGCTCTGGTTAGACTATCAATCTGTGTTCGGTGAGGGACCTGCACTGATCTGCTGTTCAGTAATGAGTAATGATAAAAGCTTCCACTTCACTAACATATCCATTGTAACCACTGTTTTAAACTCAACTTAATTTAGATGAAGCAAAAGGAATAGATATATACATACATACACATCACTTATAAATCATATCATATTAAAGAAGATCTACCACCAGGATCAGGGATTGTACATCAAGCACACTGACATACTGGTGTGTGCTCCCTCTGGCAGGATCTGCTGTTATTTTAGCTTCTTATGCCCTGGTTTTTACATTAAAAAAAGGCTTTAATCTAGGCATTAAAGGGGTTATCCGGTTATAAAAAATTACTTAGGGCCGGGCTGGGGTGGGCTATTTAAAAATAATAAACGTTTTTACAGGGGCACAGAAGCCGCGCAAAGGGAGCTTCCGGTCCGGGATGTGGCTGGCTCCTCCCATCTGTCCCCATCTCTCAGTGTTGTAAGCGCTGGGAGATAGTGTCGGATAGGAGCTTCCGGCCGGCGCACAGATGAGACGGGCCGCAGCACGGGACATCAGCAGCGCTGAGGTGGCAAGTACACGTTTATTATTTTTTAATAGCCCACCCCAGCCCGGCCATAAGTACATTTTTACACCCGGATAACCCCTTTTATGGAGCTTGGTTGCATAATTTGGAGCTCATTTTCATAATTGTTAAAATAAAATGAAAAACAAGGGCATATCAAGTATAAAGACAAGCAGATCCTTGCAGAGGGGGTGCACACCAGTATGTCAGTGTGCTTGGCTTACAATCCTTCATCCTGTTGGAAGATGTCTTGTACGGCCTGATCATGTGACTATGAGACCGGGTTAGGTGCCAGATGTGTCAGTGCATGTATACATTTTGAAAGACAAGAGTCCTTGCCACCTGCAGGGTCACGCTATATAACTAAGAAGCAGACCCCATGTGACGGAGCGGTGGTAAGGTATTGGCACAGCAAAAAGGGTTTATTCGTGCACGGTACTCACCAAGTGTTTCCTCCTGAGGTACTGTTGGCGCAGCATGAGCGGTTTAAGGACCAGCATCCAAGGCACACAGAGGAAAGCACATACAACTAGGAAACACTGCAGTCCTTTCTGGAAGACACAAGTTTACAACACTCAAGACATACCAGGACATGTAACCCATGCCATCACATACACCAGCAGACAGTAAGTGCCGCTCACATGTAAACATTTATACAGATACCTATAGCTCTGCTTCTAAAAGAGACCCAACACTATAACAGATGTGTCCGTTTTAGTAAATTTTTGTATTTCTCTTACAATAATTTAGATACTATTTCTTAGAACTCTTCTAATTTAGTTATTCCTACCAGGAAATCAAAATGGTGCTGTGTGCCAATATTTCTTAGATTTTAATATAACAGGGAATCTGTCAACAGTGTTGACCAAACAAGACTGAAGCCAGTATTAGGTAGTGGCCTGTGAAATCTGTGTAACCATACCTTTGTGTATGGTTTTAGTAGCAGCAGGACTGTTCTACTATAGAAATTATAATACGTTGAGAAAATTGTAGAAGTACCGTGTTAGCCAGGAAAAATCAAAATTCTGACGTAAATACTTTTGTGTAAAAACTACAAAAGTGCTACAAAAGGAATAGATAGGCATTTATATTCCAGGTTTGTAGCTGGGCTTGGAGCACTATGGTGCACCGATGTGTGAGATCTCTTCACTGAACAGAGCACAGCCTCTACCCCTGAGTAACTGTATGATTCAAATAGAAGCTGCTACATCAGAGGAGAGAGGCAGCAGTACAGTGAAGAGATCTCACACACCGGTGCACCAGAATCTTCTGTATCCAGCTACAATCCTGGAATACAAATGCAATTTTCTATTGCTACTACCAAGTTATGCCCATACAGGTATGGTTACAAAAACCTCCTGGGCTGCTCGCTAATACGGTCTGCAGCTTTTTATGGTCCAGACAGAGGACAGTTTCCCTTAAATGGTTTTGGATAAAAACAAGTCCCCCAATTTTTTAACCCCACATCCACTACAATGCACTTACCTGTCCACTATAAAGCATAGGAAGAGATGTATCTGAGTAGTTAAAGAGGAACATGTTGATGAAGTGAATGAGGAGACTTGGAGCAAATCTTGAGGTGGAGGCATCATAGGCACACCACTTGAAAAGTATAAGGATGACCAAATAACCAAACAGTGACGCCATGAAGATCATTTCTGGTATAAACCCAAGATAAATGTTCAGAGGCTTCTTGAAATATCTAGAAATGAAACAAAAAACTCATGATATCTTTGGTATGCAACGAAGGCATTTCTAGATCCAACATAGATAGATATGTGACATTCAAATGTATGATACAAGGCGGACCAGATCTAATACAGAGACAGCTGCTGCTAATACAGGGAATCCAAGTAGAGGACCCCCACAATGAGGACCATATTCCATGATAGACAGGGTGTGTGTAGAGAGCAAACATCTGTAGCATATATACGTACATATGGTTTAAAAGGCTGAGAGTGACCCCAAAAAGCATATGTATGATCCCGAGGACAACAGACATTTTCATTTTGAAGGAGTTCAGGAAGGTCAGTTTGTTAGTTGCGATGCTCCAAATCTGTGGAGAAAAATTAAAAAATGTTCCTTTTTCACCTTTCATCAGACTATAAAAAGGCATTTATTAACATTCAGCAATGGGTAGGTTTTCTTACCGGATCAATTCCAAATGGATAAGGTCCATTGAACACTCCATTAACATCTGGATTCAGCTGCAGGACAGGTGCAGTCTTAAGCAGTTCTTCCCTAAATGATAAGAATATTTATATTTTAGAACAGACGATGTCATTGCTAGAGGCCTGTGCCTTGTGTTCTCCACAAGAAGGTACTACAGTGTGAACCGAGTCCTAGGGCAATGCATAGATGATACCAATGGCATTTTATTCATTCTATATAAGCTACTTTAGATAAGTATGTTAATAATAAATTAATGGTAGAGTAGACATACTAGGGAGCTGAAGATATTTTTCCTTTGTGAAGTAGATGGTCATACTTTAATAATAATAATTCCTTTATTTATATAGCGCACAAGGATTACACAGCGCTGCACAGAACTTGACAAATCAGTCCCTGTCTCCAATGGGGCTCACAATCTAATCAGCCTACCAGTATGTTTTGGAGTGTGGGAGGAAACCGGAGGACCAGGAGGAAACCCACACATACACGGAGAGAATATACAGACTCTTTGCAGATGTTGACCTGGGTGGGAACTGAACTCAGAACTGCAAGGCTGCAGTGCTACCCACTGAGCCACCGTGCTGCATATGTTTTAGTACTACTAGCATTGTTGCCGCAGATGGACTAACACTAAATGTATCGACTATGTAAGTTCAGCCCAATCCATATTATAGGTAATAAGAAGCTGAGAGGTGAGGATATGACTGAAGCTCTCAGGTCTAATGATTGTGGTGGTACCAGCAGTCAGACACTCACCATTCAGACTTTTAATCCCTATCCTGTGGATAAAGGATAACTTATAATTGATCCAGCCCCTTTAATAAGTGCAGTAGTCACACAATATAGGAGTCACCCTGAGAATTATCCTATATTTATATAAAATATTGGAATTTCTAGATATGTGGAAAAAAAAATTGTGATGGAATTACGGCACACACTTCCTGAGTACTGTCTGATACTCACGTCCAATTGGCCTTTGGGCTGGTAAACATTGGCCTAACGCTCCAGGACGAACCAAAGAGATTGAGAGCCTTAGAAAAGCAGTCATTGTAGATAAGGCCAGTGTAGACGGAGAAGATGCCCATCAGAAGGATGATGTACCGACCACTGAACACCATGTTGAAGAGCTGGAAAGAAAGGAGGTCGAGAGGTCAATTTCTTCAAGTAGCCTAGGCCTAAAAGATCAATTTTCAATAAACGTCTGGTGGTCATCCCGAAAACGGTTGACTGTAGTTGACTAGTGGGGGTGTGGGATTTTCCTATTAATATAGAGGATCAATATCAGAGGCCCCAGTATAGCAACAGTGAAAGCAATTCCCAACATCTGATGTCATGGATAAGCTGTTATTCCCAATAAGATTCAAGATTTCTTAGACACAAATTCATTATAATAACTTGTATCAATTGGGTACTTTATAGCTATTATTATATTCTGTATAATATAATAATAATAATATTAATTTATTTATATGGCTCCATCAAATTCCACAGCGCTTTACAAATCATATAAGACTAACTTGCCTCATTATCTGTTTTCTGAGAAAGAATTCGGCTTTCCCTTACGACCATCCAAACGGCAAACAGGGTCATCAGGATTCCATGGCCAAAGTCACCGAACATCACAGCAAACAGGAAAGGGAAAGTTATAATTGTATAAGGAGCTATAAAAAGAAAAAAACATACTTGTTATTTATCTGTTATATGTATAATAAACCTTTTTAGACCTTTAGGAGAAAGATTTACCTGGATTTATCTCCCGGTAACTGCTAATGCCATAGGCATCAACAAGATTCTGGAAACCGTATGTGAACTTGTTGGTCTTGTTGTAAGTTGGAGGGGTTTGGTTGGTTTGCATCCTATTCAGGATAGAAGGGACAGTAGATCCGCTATGCTCCTGAAAATAAACATTTTTTTACATGGATATTGATAAATGTATGAAATCATAATGCAATATCTTTCCATCATTAAATAACCTTTCCGCAGGAGGAGTCATCAATATCAGATTGCTGGAGGTCAGACGCACCAGAATCCCTCCTAAATCTGGTGATTCTGGCTTCCCCTCAAATAAGGAGCTAAGATTTACCACTACACAGAGAATGGAGCTGTCCTTTCAGCTAGATTTTCTGTGTAGATTCCAGTGCTGCAGAATCATCATCATTTAGATGGGAGATGCCTTTAAAGGAAACCTACCACTTGAAGTGGCAGGTATAAGAGGGAACTACCGAGCACCAGCTGTATCGCGGTTTAAAACACTTTTTAAACCTTATAGCTGAAGCTGCTTTGGCGCAGGGAGGTATGCGCTCGGCGCTTACCATGCGCGCAACTACATAGGAAGTGAAGGAGAGCCGCGCGTATGGTAAGCACCGAGCGCGTACCTCCCTGCACCGAAGCAGCTTCAGCTATAAAGTTTAAAACGTGTTTTAAACCGTGATACAGCGGTTTAAAACACTAACAAAAATAAGCTCCGGCACCAGCTCTCCCTGAGCTGGTGCTCGGTAGTTCCCTCTTATACCTGCCACTTCAAGTGGTAGGTTTCCTTTAAAGGGAATCTATCAGCAGCTTGGACCATACAAAGCTGTAGACAGTGTTATAGTCCCTAGAGATCTGTGTAATCATAGCTTTGTGTATGTTGATAGTAGTGACTGGACTGTGAAAAGTGCAGTTATAATCCAGGTTTGCCGTTCTTTCTAATATCTGGGTGGGACTTTCAGCATGAAGAGCTTTCTGCTCTCAGCACTATACACATTTCCTCCCCTCTGCTAAGAGTAGAAGCAGTATCTGGATTTTGGATGGATACAGTAGCCATTAAGAGTAGAGGGGAGGGGCTGTGGAACAGTTCACTGCAGGAGCTGAAAACCTGGATTAAAAGTTCAAGGTTCGGTCCTGCACAGAGATCTCCAAAGTCTATGCTTAGGACTGTCTGCAGTTTTTTACTGTCAAAACTGATGATGGATTCTCTTTAAGAATTGAACCTGTTGCTACAGACTTGTAGTAATGTACTTGAGAAACAATGTTCACTGTGTATGCATTAAAACATAACTATAACCAGTATGAGAGGAAACCGCTGACAGTTTTAATGCAATCCATTTCCCTTCATTTTGGCCAAGTTTAAGGGTAATTGTTTGCCTCAGGCGTGGCAGTGGTTTAATCTCATGATGGTCAGAATCACGCTTTAGTTAAAAATTCTAATCTTTATTTAAGTGCCAGGAAAGAGCTCTTCTCTGTTTTTACAGTACAAGTGGATACTCCTTCCTGTTGCATTGTGGGGAATGGACATGTGTACGCTGCTTGTTTGCCACTAGGAGCTGGTGAGATGTGGTGAGGATTAGTTTTTCTCAACAGTTCGATACTTACTGTGCCTCTTCTTAACGCAAACTGGATGGAGTCCAGATCAGCCACTGGACACCAGACTTCTGCTATCAGACACTTCTGGGTGACATCAATGTTGCACAGGTTCAGGGTATGGTAGATGGCCTTCATTTTTCGGACCTTAATAAACCAGACTCTAATAGTCTTAGCAGCAGCTTGGAGGACGCGCTGACGATGATCTTCAGTTTGGTTCAGAACCTGAAATGAGGAAAGTCACATTGATAAATGTTGTAGTTATATCTATTCCAAACCAGACAGGAGGGACGACCCATGTCAAGTTTTACCATCTGCAGATCATCGATCCTCGTGTTTACTCCAGCCGCCATCTCTTTGCGTTCTTGTGGCGTTTCAGGACAAGGGTAAAGAGAAGCTCGAAACCTGCAATACAATAAGAGAAATGGCTTATGAATTGTAAAAAGAAATAACCTTTATCAGCAGCAGAACAAACAAAAATCACCAGAAATGTAGATCGAAGGTATGAAACTTGATGACCAAGCATAAAATGGACAAGCTGGGCTCTGCCTTGGTTCCAGCTCCTGTCCTTTGACACAATAGGGTACATGGAGAAGGGTTGTGTTACTGAGAAAAACCCTTTTATGTACTAAAAAAAATTATGGTTAACAAATATGGCTGCCTAAAGTTATTTTCATAAAGATTCAATACACACTGCTTATAGCAGGGGTATCAAATTCATTTTCCCCAGGGGTCGCTTCAGCCTCATGCTTGATTAAAAGGGGCCGAATGTAATTTATTTATTCATCTGTTACTGTATAAATGTATCTACTCGAGCTGTTTAGTAGTTACAATTATACAGCATTACCATTACATTCAGCCCTTTGAGGACAACCACTAAGCAGAACATATTGTTATATGACCTGAGACACTGCCATAGTAAGTATGTGCACCTGCTGTAACCAACAGGCAGAGCGCCCCCCAAAGCAGCCAGCGGCACCTCTCCCCTAATCTATGTCCGGTTGTGGAAAAACAAACACATTTACTCATCTTTCCCCTATTCCCCGAAGCAGCAGCAGAGTTCTTTAGTCCTGTATGCGCGAACTCTGAATCTGGCAGAGATGATGTGATGACATCATCATGTGTCGCGGCTTCAGGGCTGTTGCGTACAGTTGCCGCACACTGGACTAAAGAACACTGCTGCTTCAGGGGAGTAGGGAAAGGTGAATATCCGTGTGCCCCTATGCTGAGCTCCCGACTATAACAGCATAGGGGCAGGGAGCCCGAGCCGGGTCAGATAACACAAGACCGCAAGTTGAATCTGGTCTTGTTTGGCACCCATGGCTTATAGGGTCACCGAATATTGAATGGGGATGCATTACCAGTCACCATCCTTGGACAGAATTGTTTGCCTTTCACGCTAGAAATATTATATATTTTTCATTAATAAGTTTCTCCTACCCCTCACAGATCTTCTTTACTCTGTTCTTCAACTGATCTCCTTGGAAGAATATGATGAATACAGACTTGTGGACACTGTCACCCTGCGAAATGTAAGCACATCAGTAATGCAAAGGAAAACGGACACAGTTGTCACCATACATAACCTTTTATAGGGAGACTTCATTATGAGACAGATAGGTCCACACAACTTCCAATCTGAAAATTGGTTAATCTGCGACTCAACTGATCAAGTGACCGCTATGCAGATATCTGGTTACCCTAAAATGCACAATATAGCAGACATATAGTCTACCTACAGTGATGCTAGAAGAACACCACCAGGGTGGGGTGTGATTTTAACTTATTGTTAGAGGGTGGGGAGTGATACAATAAAAGTCATACCCTTTTGTGACCTACATTTACTGGTGCTCTGGTCCCTGCTAACGCTGTTGTGTAGTGATGACAATCAATTTACCACTGCGGCCAATCACTGATATGTGATGTACATGGCATGGTACCGCCAGGACCATTGGGTGCTGGAGCAGAAAAATGCAGGCAGCTTGTCATAGAGCAGATATATAATAAGGAAATATTCAGAATAGCTGGGGTTATATTGGTTTATCTGTGCTGATACATGATGTGGAGCAAGGGAGGTGGACCCGTCAGTAACTGTGCAGAGATAGCCGTCAGTCAACGAATGAATTCTCAACGTTGAAAAAGCAGCAATGTCAATAAATAAGGATCTTTCCCCCAAAAGTTATATTTTTATCTGCTGAGCTTTTTCTGCTCTTTATCACGTTGCATGTATTTTCTAAGTCACAATTTCACTTTTATAGAGCATATGTCATTTATTTATTCATTTTTGTAAATGTAGTTTCCAGCAGTTACTGTACAAAAACAACAGTATGCTCATCTGGGCCATAGCTCGGGAGTCTATAGAGCCGCGTGCAGGAGAGAGGAGGAGTCATCGCTGCTCACCCCTCCCCTCTCCATAGAGAAGCAAGCTGCCAGCGCAAAAACACGGCAAAACATAGGACATGTCCTCTATTTCTCCAGGCACGGTCACCTCACTGTGTCCATAGACGTCAATGGGGACCGATTTCCAGCCACACCATTTGCGGATCACATATCTGTTCCCATAACGTTTGTCTAAATGGACACCCTGTATGACGACAAACAGAGTTTCTGGGAATTCACCAGTTGACAGTGATGTCACTGCTCCAGCTGCTATGTGTGAGCAGCTGGTCTATGCTCCACTTCTGCCAAGAAAGCCTGAAAAGTGCTTGAGTGCATGACTATGCCTATTTGGCACTGTACCACCCATATGATTTCTTGCACAAATACTGTATAAAAAACTAAGGCGATAGTCTGGGATCAAAAATGACTAAGGTATGAAACAATAAAATAATAAGATATTAAAGGGGATCTGTCAGTGTTTTTCACCATACAAAGGTGCAGACAGTGTTTTTTATTAGTCCTGGAGATTTTTTAAATCATCTCTTTGTGTGTGGTGTTAGTAGCAGCTGGACTGTGAAAAAATGTATTTATATTCTAGGATTGTAGCTGGACTTGGGGAGTTCTTTGACCCCTGCATTCAAACTTCTCCTCAATCCCTTCCCTGCTGATATATCTAACCAGAAGCCTGCTACAACTCTTACTCACAACAGAGGGAAGGAGCTGCAATGTTCAGCTACAATCCTGGAATACAAATGCATTTTTTTTCACTGTCTTGCTTCTGCTAACAGCACACAAAGGAATGGTTTCACAGATCTCTAGGACTCATACCCAACAATGGCAGGAAGTATGTAAAAGCAAAATTCCCTTTAATTTAATTTTGCAGTAATGCTGGGAATAAGTGAAGTTGTTATCACGGGGGGTTAAGTCTCTGCTGACCTTTGGTTCCCGTTTATCAATCCTAGTGACTAATAATGTATAATGTCTCATTTTGACCTCATGTTAATAACTTGATGGATAGACAGACAATGTGGTTAGAATTTCACATGACATCCATGAAACTGCATCTGTGATAGGACCTCTCACTACTCCCCATGATGACCTCAATGGAGACCGTTAGATGAAAATCAGTATACATACGTATACACTAGCTAAGCAAGGTACCCTGGCATCCTGCCACCGAACATCTTATCTCCAGCTGCAGGATGTCCAGTGCGGTTAACAGGGAGCTTTCATCTGGCACGGGCTTACGGGCACTGCCCATGAAATGTTCTCCGCAGATAAGCAGTCTAATAATAATGACTCATGCCCAGAGCATTCGTCTTTCTTGCCGGGCCAAGAGCTTTACTCTCCTAATAGCGGCCATACTACGGTCAGGAGTCAATCAGATCTGCAAGACTAAAGCTGGGCGCAAACAATGCATGAAAGTAATCTGAGCTCGAACAGTTTTGGCTGACATGTATATGGGGGGGGGGGGGGGGGATACAACTGTTCGCGGATGGCAGACATTGGATTAAAGAAGGATCCGCTTGCGGGAAGAAGCATTTACTCAAACCAAGAGTAGGATTGGTGACTTGCTTGACACCCTTATTATAGGATTTCTCCTGACTTTTATTCCCTGTAGGTATCTACAGACCTTGTTTGGCCAACAGCGTCTTCTTATGACCCCACAACCATCCCATTTGCACACAGGCCAAAGATTAATGTAAATGTGATCTCAATGGTCAACAAAAAGCAAACCACTGCGAAGTACCTCTTGATGGTGGCTTTCCAACACCTGCCATGGGGGTAAGAGGAGGACAATCCTATCAAATACACATACCCAGCCTTAAAAACATCTGCTATCAGGATCTAGGATTGTAAACCAATCACACTTGCATGCAGGGCCCCGTCTAGCAGGTCCCCCTCTTTTTTATCTTCTTATAACCTTGTTTAAAAAAAAAACATTATGCAAATGAGTCTCAGGGGCTCCAGGCTCAATTGAGGCCGGTTATACATGAACGTGTGAAGCACGTGTATACGTGCCGTATGGTGGCACAATCCCACGGGTTGCACACAAAGTAGTTGATTGGTGATGGTTGTCCCTGCATAATATATAAATATAATGCAGGGACGTCCCCTCTGCCGGCCGAACAGCCACAGCGGAACTGTTATAGTTAATAATAATTCTTTATTTATATAGCACCTACAGATTATGCATCGCTGCACAAAGCATGTCAAATTGGTCCCTGTCCCCATGGGCCTCACAATCTAAACAAACTAACAGTATGTTTTGGAGTGTGGGAGGAAACCAGAGGACCCAGAGGAAACCCACCCAAACAGAGAGAACATACAAACTCTTTGCAGATGTTGACCTGGGTGGAATTAGAACTTAGGACCCCAGCGCTGCAAGGCAGAAGTTCTGCCCACTCAGCCACCGTGCCGCCCTCCGGCGTGGCTGCTATATAATGCAGAGACGCCTGTCCTCTGCTCTTTGTGGTATGGTGCCACGTTTACATGGGCTGCACAAGCTCGTGTGTAACAGGCCTAAGAACAAAGGAGCACATTTGTATAAGTTTTAAAGCCAGTTTTGGTAATTACAAGAGCATAAGAAGCTAAAGGAAGAGCAAATCCTGCCACAGGGGGCACACGCCAGTATGTCAGTCTGCTTGGTTTACAATCCTTCATCCTGGTGGTAGATGTCTTTTAAATGTATAATTCTCCAGTAATAATCCACTCTACACTAGAGGGGGTACAGAGCAAGTATAATATTCATGTTTCACGCAATACATGGAGAACATGGGAAAACAATTACGGACACTTCCGCCTTCAAATCAGAGCGTACAAGAAGTAGCCTGGATTGGCCCCAAGATGGAGAGAACAGGCAAGCAGGGGACACTCCGGTGCAGCTGTCTTAGTGCAGATAGACTGGAGACCTTCCTGTGTTTGCATATTGAATACTGAGATATGGGTAAGGAAGTCAATCTGTTAATCTGCAGGGACTGAGCTCATTCTGAAGGCACTTCCTTGGCAGTACAATACAAAGTATGAAATGAACAGCTAAACATTGCCAAGCCACACACTCACCATACACAAAGGCCCCGGCTGGTATAACAACCATCAAATAAATTACCGTACTTACATTCTGACTTCTGTGAAGTAAATTTTGATATTTCAGGATAGGGATCTTTCCTGTAGAATGGTACACTACAAAAAACTAATACACTATATCCTATACATGAAGATTCTGCAAAGCAGAGGGGCTCTTTAATGCACAATCATAGCACAGTAAGGAAGTATGGTAACACAACCGACAATAGAAAGACATTAAAGGTAACCGGTCACCAGGGTCCTCATTTTCACTAAAGACCGGTTACAGAACCCCATTACAGCTGCATTGCACATATGCCTTTCTGCCTTCTCTAAGCATTTGCATTACAATATAATTGTGTGTTATAAATTACCTTGCACCCTGACAGAATCCTCTGTGTAGTCCCAGGGGTTGGGCTTTTGTTTGGATGCATTTCAAAAAACAACACGTGACTCGTCTGTGCTGTACATCTCCTCCCTCCTGCTCCTTCACAGAGCTCACAGTCTGGTGAGCTGACATCAGTGGGAGAGGGAGGAGCTGTAAAGGAGCACAAAGGTGGGGGCTGAGAGCTGAGGAGTGAGCAGCACAGACAAGTCACATGTTGTTATTTGAAATACATCCAAACCAAAGCCCAACCCTTGGGACTACACAGATGATTCTGTCAGGGTTCAAGGTAAGTAATAACACACAATTATATTTTAATGCAAATGCTTAGAGAAGGCAGAAGGGCATATGTGCAATGCAGCCATAATGGGCTTCTTTAACCTGTTTTTAATGTAAATGAGGTCCTTGGTGACAGGTTCCCTTTAATGTATCTTTGTACTAAGTCAGGCTTACCTTGTTATAAGCCAGGCTATTTATCCTGCATTTTGTACAGATTACCTTGTGCAATCTGCATGTATTTTCCATTCAGTGTAAAATCTGTCAGTCTATAATCCCCAAGTGCTCACCTATCTCTGTCAGGGTCGTAGGGTCACCGAGACCCCCAACTGATCAGCAAAATAGCCCAATCCTAAAATAGGTGCTAACTTGTTTGTCACTGGAGAACTCTTTTAAGGTTAATTTGTTTGCTTTAATTTGTGTTTTGTAGCAATCTGATCTGCAGATTTCACGGAATACCACTCACTAAGCACCAGCAATGTTTGAAAATATTAACATGCCGCGAAAATACCTTACAAAATGACTTAAAGGGTTAATCCCATCTGGGCATTTACATTTCATTCATTTTCCATATGTAAACAATTTGAAAACAATATGTAAAAAATTAGATGTTATTAAAAAAAATTTTTCCTGTGTGAAGATAATTTCTCATAAATGTGGCCATGTTGTCCCTTAGAAACGAGATAGCTTCCTCGGATACGATCACCTCACATTTTGGCAGCAGTGGCCAGACATGCGCTATGGAGTCCTGCCTGACTATGTAGATTCAGCGATCATTACCACAGGACGGCTGTAGGACCTGCAGTAACTCCCGGACATTTCATATACAAAAACTTTTTGTTTCTTTGTGCAATCCCTCCAGCAGAGGTGGCCGTATCCAAGGACACACCTCTGCTGGAGTCATTGCACACAAGGGACCATGCAACTACATTTATGAGAAATTATCTTCACACAGGTAATTTTTTTTTAATAACATCTAATTGAAGAAATGTTTATATATGGCAGATTAATGAAACAGAATGTGAATGCCCAGACGGAATACCCCTTTAAACATAAGTATGTCAACTGGCAAAGAAAACTGTCGTTCAAGTCATCTTACCGTCACTGGATCTTCCAAGGGGTTTTCGATTTCCGCCTGTCGGAGGAAGACATTGCCACGGCAAACTCGCCACAACATCCTTTCAAAGGTGGGAATCCTCTCCCGGTTGATCACACCTGCCACAAACCTGAGAACATACACATAGTTAGAGACAATTTCGGAAACCATTGATAGCAGAGACGTTGACATACATTTCAATAAAGTCTATGTATTCTGAGAAAATTAGATGAAATGTCTGTATACAAGGCAGACGGGCCAGATAAATATCAGCCTTCATACACGTCACAGGCTGTCTGCGACCTATGTGTCACACCAACATAAAAGGTTGTAGCATAGGCCAATTTTTTAATGGATGACCTTTAACAGAACGGTTTTAAAAAAGAAAACGGGTAGATTGCTATCTGTTAGCGTGTTATCTTCTGTTTTTCAGTATTTTATAGCCATCGGTTTTGTTTTTTTTATTTCTCTGCTTTGGCCACTAGAGGTTGCATTGAAACCCTGTATTGTAAAATCAGAGCTCATTCAGTATGGAAAAAGAGGACGGATATCAGATTAAACAAACTGATACATATCAAGACCATCCATTTTGCAAAAAAATTATTTCAAGGAAATCTACCACCAGGATGGAGGATTGTAAACCAAGCACACTGACATACTGGTGTGTGCCCCCTCTGGCAGGATCCAATCTTCTTTAAGCCTCTTATGTCTTGGTTTATACAAAAAAACGATTTTAAAAAATACTGGGGGTCATTCGCATTTTCCCGACGTGTTACCCGAATTTTTCCCGCATCGGCGCCGGCATGCGCGCAACGGAAATCGGGGGGCGTGGCCGAACGAAAACCCGACATATTCTGAAAAAAAGCCGCATTTAAGAACGGAAAATGTGTCGCTCGGGACGCACTTACCTTCACTCAGCCCGAGCCAGTGAACTCCAGCGCGTTCAGATGCTTTTCAGCGCAGCAGCGCCACCTGGTGGACGCCGGAGGAACTACCTTATTAAATCCCGGACAGACCCGAATCCAGCGCAGAGAACGCGCCGCTGGATCGCGAATGGACCGGGTGAGTAAATCTGCCCCAATGTGAATTAACCTGAAGGGGCTCCAGGCTCAATTAACACCTATGAAACCTGGAGCCCCTCAAGCTAATTTCCATAACTTTAAAGTCTTTTTTGTAAAAACAAGGGCATAAGAAGCACAAAGAAGAGCAAATCCATCCAGACAGTGTACCAAGTGTGCTTGGTTTACAACCCTTGATCCTTGTAGTAGATTTCCTTTAAAGAATACGAGGTAAAGCAGTGTTCCAATAATTATGAAAAAAAAAATGCTCAGCAGTCTGCTTCTATCTACGCAACCATCTATATAACTATCCACTCAAATAACGATACACTATTGCAAGGCCATTAAAATCAATGGGAAAAAAACTGATGCGTTATTCATCGGAATAAAAGTCTGTGCTCCGCTCTGAAAAAGTAGCGCAGTGTTATTTTATCACTGACATATGCTCCAAAAAGTAAACTGACATCTGATAGTGCTAGGTGATCTGTGTGCGCTATATAAGGAATTATTATTATTATGAAGGTCGAAAGATTCAATTTAATTATTCTTCCCCAAGATTGAAGTTGCCCAAATAACTCAAATTCACCACTTGGTTATGGTGACTATAGAGTGGCTTTAAAGAGAACCCGTCATGCAAAATAACCCCCCTAAACTAAATATATTTTCATAAACTGCCATTAGAGAGCATTGCATCTATCCCTTCATTGTCCCTCTACATGCCTGTAACCCTAAGCAATGAGGTCCTAAAGCTGTATGCAAATGACCTGTGAAATGTCCAATGAAGCATTAGCATATTCAAGCTGTCCACTCTATTCATGAGTGGGAGGCACAGCCACACCCCCAGTGCATGACTGACAGCCTGTATAATGATGTGAGGCTGTATAATGATGTGCTTCCTGGTGCTGGTGGCCACGCCCCCTGCAGCCTGTGTGTGCATGTGTGTGTGTGTTTAGGAGAGATACAGCAGCTCCAGGCTGCAGCCATGTTACAGCAGAACATGTCTGATTCATGTGTAGCTGATGTCTGTGTCTCCCACCTGTATATTAGGAGGATGCAGCATGTCAGCAGATGCAGCACACACACTAGCCATGTTTTACTATACATTACACACAGACATGAGCAGGGGGAGGAGAGGGGAGGGGGAACAGGGGTGACATCACTGCCTCTGACCATGTGACCAGCCTCATTTACATGATAAAGAATAGATGATTTTACAATGATTAATGTATGAAATAACTAGATAAAGGCTGGGATGGGATCCTTGTGAGCTGCTCCAACAGGAAGAGGTGACAGGACTAGTGGCAGAGACCTGATGACAGGTGTCCTTTAAGTCCTACAGACACACTTGACCTTGCCCAAAGAGATTTTCCATATTACGGATGAATATTCCAGACATACTGGATAATATAGCAGTAGCTGCGGAGTTGCTGTACATACCCAAGTCTCAGTGGGGCTCCTCTTCCCATCTCGCTTGGTTCCAGCAGTGAAGAGGATTCCTCCAGTAGATCAGGATCCGCCATCTGCTGATGATGATGCAATTGAGCCTGAATTCACAAACCAATTAATAACTAATCAAACCAGTTAGTGGCATGCAGGGGCCATGTGGGGCGGGCATGAGAGCCAGGTGGAAGGGGACACAGATCAAGAACCGAGGTCTATGTATCAAGGCAGTGGCTCCATTTATTGCTGCAGATATCAATTCTTTATATAGAGTCTGTGCTCAGAGCGACATGTACCATGTGGAGAGGGATGATCATTTCCTCCACAAAACCTTGAAAAGACTATAATTTACAAGTTATTTTACAGAATTAAACATATCATGTGCATTGATACATAGACCCTGAAAGGGGAACTTATTAAAGACAAATAGCAGATCAATAAGTAAGAGCAAAGGATTCTGGGTTCAGAGGAAACTATACCCATGAAATGTGAGTCAGAGTTCACAACTTTAGTTTTTCCAGTTATACGGGTAATGGCAGACTGTTATAATTTACCAGCAAAGGGGGGCGGTCGCACAAAAATGAGGAATGCTCCATTGGATCCCATTTCCTGGGATCATTGGGATATTTCAGGAGTAGGGCACCAAACAACCAATCTAACCTCTAACCACCTATCACCCTGTGATAGGTGCCACTTAGCTCTGTTTAGTGGCATTAGACTTATATGGTTTCTTTCCCAGGTCAAAAAGACCCACAGTGCTTGTCCAAGTGGTGGACTGCTGGACCAAGCCAAATACAAAGTCAGGCTTTCCTTCCTTAATATCTTGAATGAAAAAACAGAGAAAGGTCCCAGCACCACAATTTAAAATTCTTGATTTTTTTAATACATCTCAAAAACTAGCAGTTTGGTATTCCCATCCATACTGGCTGACGCGTTTTGGCTGACTTAGAACAGTAATAGTTATAACAGTGTCGGCACTGCTGTTTAGAAGGGGATTCCTTGCATTATAATTCACAATGACGCAAGGACTTCCGACCACTGCACTGTGCTCGATCCATGGGATCTGAGGTGCACATATGGGTCCATCTTTACGGGCTGAGCAGAATCATGTGCAGGGGTCCTTTCATTGAGAAACGGCACCCATGTGCCCCAGCTGCTCCTTTCTAATGGGATACTTGGGAACCCATTATTGAGTTCGGCAGGGAACCTAGCAGTGGGATCCACAGAAAACACACTTGGATGTTATCCTATGAATAGGTGGTAAATTGTTATTGTAGAACAAGACTGAACTAACCATTCGAGCCATACCTGAAATGCAACTCACTTCAAACTATTTTAACTATTCAATACATGACTAACGTTGATCTAGACTGTAGCTTGGAATTTAGGGGTTGGAGTAGTCATGAACTGTATTGGAAGATTAAAAATGATAGGTGATCTTCGGCCAGTTAGTTAGTTGCTTCTTAGCAGCCCCTCATCAGAAGAATGGGGGCCATTCATTATGGGTCATTTTGATTGAGTATCTATCCAAAACCCCTGTGCCATCTTCTAACCATTGAATAAGGTCCATTCTCTTCCATAATTAGACATAATACCTTTTCGATTATGTCTTGTTATGGTAGGGAATGGACCTTAACATGTTTTATTTCAGCAGGCCACATTCACATGGTCAGTAATCTAAAACCAAATAGAGTAGTGGGTGCCGTTTTAACTCCGTTGACATTTTGGGTATAGTTTTCCATGAAAGGCATTATTTATCAAAACCGTCTAACCAAAATTCCAGCTTTGTTGGTCAAGGTGACCAATGACAGCACATCTCTCATTTCTAAAATGGCAATGCTAGTTACACTGAACTTTAACAGGGTAAGTATAAGACCCTAATAGGTTCACCAATATTATTCTTGTGAAAATTTGCAAGGAGCTGCATGTCAGCAGGACTTGGGACATCCTGTGGCATTACATATCCTGCTGGATTCTGGAGTATGGAGTGGCCAACAGAGCAGGAATATCACAAGAAGTCTGGAGTCCTATTGAATGGGGGTCATGTGGCTCCCATCAAACATTAAATATAATACGGGTGACCCTATTTGGACTTGTACTTACCCTCTTAAAGTTTAGTATAATCTGTCACCCCATTTAAATTTGAAGTGAGTGTTTTCCTGTCAGGCAGATTTGATAAATAAGGCCTAGCGCTTCCCCTGAATCCTTTATGAAGTAAAAAACCCATTTTGCAGCAGCAATTGGCTTTTTCAAAAGAAGCATAAACCTTCATAAAGCAACAACATCAACACGACACAGCGGAAAGTACTATTTTAGGGTCAGGAGGGGTGGAAAAAACAGATACAAATATATCTTAAACCTGAATTTAAAAAAAAATTAAAAATAAAAAAAATAAAAAAACACTAACATGGGCTCAAACAGTAATTGAAACACAATGAAGAGGACACATATAACATTACAGCAAAAAACTATTAAGGGATCCAGGAAAAAACATATCTATGAAGAGTACAGGTACAGCAGTAGATATCCAACCTAGTGCAAGTAAGAATCACGCTGAAAGCAAGATGAGAGCGAGCATGGATAAAAAAAAAAAACCTTTCACGCTATTATAATTGGTCTCGAATAAATTTTACTTAAATGACTACATATATACTCATGTGTCCATGCTTGGCTCTACCAGAACCATGTATACAGTACAATGGCTGTCAAGTAGAAAAGACAGAATTGTGAATCTGCGTGAAATGGATTTAGAAAATTTGTATAATGTGCCTGGAAACCTTAATATTAAATGCTTGAAAGACAAAAGGGGGATAGAACAATGGGAAGAGAATGTGAACCAAAAGGGGGCACTTCCACAGCAACAGCTTGATGCTAACAATGGAAAAACAAAACTCCACCAAACCAAAATTGGACATAAAAAAAAAAGCTGTATCCCAACCCCATGCTGTAGACATTGTAGGGGTTGCCACTTGTCGTGACAAAGATTTCTCTCTCTGTATGTACAGACATCAGATCTATACAATATAAGATGCACCAGAGCGAATGCCTGCAAGTCTAAAGTAAGTTGTCACAAATGTACTTATCATCTGCGTAAAGAGGTTCATCTCTTAATTAAGGTGACTGGCTAAGTAAGTAGAGTGGTTTAAAAATCTCATTGTAAAATAAATTAAAATAAAATAACAGAAAAGTCATTATACTAACAATATCACCATCTCCGTTCCAACAGGCTGATCTCTACTTCCTGTTTCCACTCCACACACGCAGGAAATAGCTGTTCAGCCAATCACTAGTTGCGACAGGTCGCCGTTATAGTGTTGTAGCCAGTGATTGGGACCAGGTTATAAAGAGCAGGGACGACCAGGTAAGCAACAAGTAGGGAGGTCATTAAGGTCAGTATTATGCCTTACTTTTTTCAATTATTATATTTTGTTAAGTCATGCTAAATAGATCGAAATGATTTTAATAAACTAATTAATAAAATCATAATCTGAACATTTTTCCTAAATGTAGCTAAAATCAGAGCTACATGTTAATTACCAAGGAAGGGATACAGCCTATGAAATACAAGGGAAACTACATTTAAGGAAAATAAACTCAAACACTATGATAGATCACATAAGGTGGCTGCATCCTAGACTTCTAGCTACATCAAGGTTAGTCTCACACCAAATGTAGGAGGCTTTAAATCTTATCCATATGCAAGATAGTGTCTTATAGTCATTCCTATTTTATATGGGGTATACTGTATACATATAGGACTGTAACAGGGTTAGGATGCAGCCTCCCTATTACATTCAGCAATCTAGACACAACACACAGGAGACAGATGAAGTGTTAAAAGGGAGGGTCAAGCTAGGGTACCACCTGCATGCCAATAACCTCATCCTTAAAAGCAACAAAACCTATTTTGATTGGGTGACGGAGCACCAATCATAATAGCCATCTGCCTGTTGCCAATCTTACCATTGTATTCTAGTATTTACACATAAATAACACATTACCCTAGCATCAAGCAGCATTCAAGTAAGCTAATACAGCCAAAAGAGGGGGTGGGGTTGGTGGGTGCTCATTCTGCACTTACCTTACATATACACCCACCATCTTTTAACCTCCCCTTAACACAACTAAGAATAGCAACTGCTGCTCAGATATTGGTTACTCCCTGTTATGTCAAAGCAAAAAAGTGTTAAATCCCTGCGCTGAGCTTAAGAGCTGGACATGAAATAGCTGCATGTATTAAAAAATGCAATGACAAGCAAATCCATGGAAAGTTAAAGTAAATATCGACAAGAAGACAATGCAAGCAGAGCCAAGAGCACAGATGGAAAGCATCAGGTATAAGAATATCAAGAAAAGACACAGAATCCATGCTCTAAAAGGGAAAGAGAAGAGGGACTAAGGAGATTGAAAGCGAGAGTCAGCAAGGAGGGGAGCCGTGGAAGCGAGAGTCAGCAAGGAGGGGAGCCGTGGAAGCGAGAGTCAGCAAGGAGGGGAGCCGTGGAAGCGAGAGCCAGCAAGGAGGGGAGCCGTGGAAGCGAGAGCCAGCAAGGAGGGGAGCCGTGGAAGCGAGAGCCAGCAAGGAGGGGAGCCGTGGAAGCGAGAGCCAGCAAGGAGGGGAGCCGTGGAAGCGAGAGCCAGCAAGGAGGGGAGCCGTGAAAGCGAGAGTCAGCAAGGAGGGGAGCCGTGGAAGCGAGAGTCAGCAAGGAGGGGAGCCGTGGAAGCGAGAGTCAGCAAGGAGGGGAGCCGTGGAAGCGAGAGTCAGCAAGGAGGGGAGCCGTGGAAGCGAGAGTCAGCAAGGAGGGGAGCCGTGGAAGCGAGAGTCAGCAAGGAGGGGAGCCGTGGAAGCGAGAGTCAGCAAGGAGGGGAGCCGTGGAAGCGAGAGTCAGCAAGGAGGGGAGCCGTGGAAGCGAGAGTCAGCAAGGAGGGGAGCCGTGGAAGCGAGAGTCAGCAAGGAGGGGAGCCGTGGAAGCGAGAGTCAGCAAGGAGGGGAGCCGTGGAAGCGAGAGTCAGCAAGGAGGGGAGCCGTGGAAGCGAGAGTCAGCGAGGAGGGGAGCCGTGGAAGCGAGAGTCAGCGAGGAGGGGAGCCGTGGAAGCGA
This sequence comes from Engystomops pustulosus, assembly GCF_040894005.1. Classification (NCBI taxonomy): domain Eukaryota; kingdom Metazoa; phylum Chordata; class Amphibia; order Anura; family Leptodactylidae; genus Engystomops; species Engystomops pustulosus. The sequence continues at coordinate 148,670,481 of NC_092416.1, read as the reverse complement.
GAGTCAGCGAGGAGGGGAGCCGTGAAAGCGAGAGTCAGCGAGGAGGGGAGCCGTGGAAGCGAGAGTCAGCAAGGAGGGGAGCCGTGAAAGCGAGAGTCAGCAAGGAGGGGAGCCGTGAAAGCGAGAGTCAGCGAGGAGGGGAGCCGTGAAAGGGAGAGTCAGCGAGGAGGGGAGCCGTGAAAGCGAGAGTCAGCGAGGAGGGGAGCCGTGAAAGCGAGAGTCAGCGAGGAGGAAAGTTGGAGTAACAAAATTTAGGAATCAGAAAGGGTGGGGGTATAAGTAGAAATCAAGAAAGGAGAAGAGGTGTGTATGAGTGAAGAAGTGAAGTAAAAGCAGGTAGTGGATACCAATATAAGAGTCAAACAGGATATGCTGGATGGTAGCAAGATGGGAGTAAGATAAAGGTGTGGGAAGCAGAATTGTTTTTCTATTTACATGCAAACCCTTAAAAAACAGAATTCAGAGGATTGCCCATGGAAAACACAACAGGAAAGTGATCTTAAAGAAAGGTGTCTCCAAAAAAAAGAACTCTACACAGGACAAGACGAGACGGGGTTAAACTTAAAGTAATGAGACTGATAAATGATGGAAGAAAGCAAAAGCAGCAATAATAAAATAAAAAATATTTAGGTAGGCAAAGTAATACACAGTCCACACCTCCATTAGGTCTTCAGTTATTTACTTCAGTTATTGTGAGCCAAAATCAGGAGAGGCTGAACATACAGTAGGGTGCAAGTCTTTCCATTATCTCCAATTTGACGCCAAAAGAAAACGCGTCTGATCATTGTTTTGGCTCACAACAACTGAAACCCTTTCAGAGATGTGATATGGCGCAAAGCAAAAGGGAGGGGTTTTTTTCACGGAAAAGATATTTGCAAAGATAAAGAACATACATTGCAGCTAAGCAAATAAGAAAGGACACATATGCACATAATAAAGAGAACCTTGCATTCAATACTTCACCTTTTCTGAACACAATCGCACACTACTTGCTGTATAACATTGCAAAATAAATCTAGTTATTAAAAGGTGAGGACATGGTAACAAGCTAGGAGCGGTCATAGAGCAGCCACTGTCAGTCCCACAACTACACCAGATTCAAAAGCTCAATGATCGTAGGACACAAACCTACAAAGAAAATAGCGGAAATTAGGAGACAAAGAAACGCTGACCTCATCAAAAAATTGTTGGGTTTTGCGCAGGATAAATTTTAATTCTGTCAGCTCCAGAAAGTTCCTCTTTAATGCTTCCTGGTTGGTGTTGATTTCTTTTAATTCGTTCTCAATCTTCTCAAAATTGGCCTGTTAGTAAGAGATATTATATGATTAGCAAAGACAAGAAGTATTTAGCAAGTACAGGCATTCTCGGGGTTATGTACAAGATAGGTTCAGTAGGTTCGTTCTCAAGTTGAATTTGTATGCAAGTCGGAACTGTAAATTTTTATAATTGTAACAACAGCCAGAATTTTTTTGGACTCCGTCACACTTGGATTTTTAAAAATGTTGGGTTGTCATAAGAACCAGGATTAACAATAAAGCTTAATTACAAACACATTTGATAAGTGTTATAGCTGATTATTGTAGCCTGGGGCAAAAGTACAGTAAATTACCAACATCCAGAGGTCTGTTTGTAACTAGGGGTCGTCTGTAAGTCTGGTATTCTTAAGTAGGGGACCGCCTGTATGGGTTCTCGTGCAAACACACTCAATATTCCTTGATAGACTGGTAAAAAGACTTCAGGCAATACCTAATAACTGTTGATACTGGGGGTTAGCAACCATATATCCTAAAAAAAGACAGCTTCAGAAATGGCTATGGTGCCCCATGACCAATACATGACACTAGGATATTTTCAGACCACTAGTACACTATGGTGGTCTCTAATTCTACCAAAGTGAATGGCACTATAGTCTGGCATACGCACCCTTGCTCACACTTCAAATGAGCGACCCAAGTTCTCCTGATCACTTAATAATCTTTATTTATATAGCGCCATCAAATTCTGCAGCGCTTTACAAATCATAGGGGACATATACAAATATATTACATTACAGAGTACAAACAGTCATGTGGAACAATAGGAGTGAGGGCCCTGCTCACAAGAGCTTACAGTCTATGAGGATGAGGGGGTGACACAAGAGGTTACAGTCTATGAGGATGAGGGGGTGACACAAGAGCTTACAGTCTATGAGGATGAGGGGGGGACACAAGAGCTTACAGTCTATGAGGATGAGGGGGGGACACAAGAGCTTACAGTCTATGAGGATGAGGGGGGGGGGCACAAGAGCTTACAGTCTATGAGGATGAGGGGGGGGACACAAGAGCTTACAGTCTATGAGGATGAGAGGGTGACACAAGAGCTTACAGTCTATGAGGATGAGGGGGTGACACAAGAGCTTACAGTCTATGAGGATGAGGGGTGACACAAGAGCTTACAGTCTATGAGGATGAGGGGGTGACACAAGAGCTTACAGTCTATGAGGATGAGGGGAAGACACAAGAGGTAAAAGAAATGATCACCCATGTGGAAGCACTAGCCAATACTGGCAACTTCTGGAAAACCAGAGCTACCAACCACAACAAATCCTGTATGGCAGTTTTAACCCACAAAGAACGGATGCATTAAGAACTAATAAATCAAAGAAGAGATTTCAGTCTCACCTCTAGGTCTATCATGTCCCTAGGAAAGGGCACTTCTGGGTTCTCTCCTGTGTCAAGTATTGGGATACTTGCTTTTTTGATCTCCTTCTCCACAAATCCTGTAATGGAAGAACAGCAAGTCAGACAAACATACACTATGCCGGAGAAAGACAAGCCTTTTAGAGATTGAGTACCGAACCAAAACCTATATATTTATCGCCAAGTGAACTTGCTCCCTGTTCTTCCATAACTTTCAATCTTATCAGCCGCCTGAGGCCACCAATACAGAAAGAAGAAGAGCAAATTCAGATGATCACTGTAGCTTCTCTCTAGGGTCTCTCTGTACAGGAAAAATTGTGGGGCGAGCAGGAGGACCTCCAAAGACAATCAGTTCTGTTCACACCTCACTCTTCAGTTCCAAACTGCTAAGGAGGTCTCACTTTCTGTTTCCCCCGGCTCTTCTGACATTAGGTTTGGGTATTATTGTTCTCCTGTCCGACGCTGCACTGAGCTGCTCTCTGTCTCCAGCCCCCCACCCTTACATTCCTGGACAAGCTCACACACACACACACACACACACACACACACACACACACACACACACACACACACACACACACACACACACACACACACACACACACACACACACACACACACACACACACACACACACACACACACACACACACACAGACTTCCTGCTGGCAGCTAGGAGAGTAAAGCTACTAAAAGCTACAGACAGAAAAGGTCTCTAACCAGGGGAGGGGGAGGGAGGCACAGCAAATCAGACAGTATGTTGTGGTTGATATGTTGCAGAGCTGAGAATGTAATTCTATGTTATATGCATCTCATGGATCTTATCATCTCATCTCTCTTTTTCAATGTGTCAGATACTAGTGAATGTTCAGAAGCTAAATGAAAGTGTATATAAACCTGCACCATGATAATCTAACCACATTGTCAGCACACAGCAGGAATCATGAAGTGTCTGCTTAGAAAGTCCCCACCCACACCCTGGGATTTTGCACTGACCATAACTGAGCTAAAACAGCAATAAAACTAAGTAAAATTGTAAAGTAAGTTTGTGTAAATATAACCAGGGGATTGAAATTTGAGAATTTTCTTTCATGGACAAAACGCTTTAAACTCCTTGCTGGGGTGATGGCCTGGGTATCCTGCGAAAGGGCTCTGAGTTCCGTCTCTGGCACCTGTGCTATATGTTTGCCACCACTGGTTTAAGAGAGTCATCAAACATTTAATTTATTCACGACGCTAGCGTCTATTTGACCATGATGGTAACTGTATTATTTTGTACCCTTCAATAAATGCTAGTAAAACAATAAAGATAAGTGAAAGATAAAAGCCATATCAAAATTAATAACCCAGAAAACCACAAGGGAAGCAGTCCAACATCTTATAACTTGGAAGAGGTGGCCAGCTGCCCAATTCTCATATCGAGGCACCATTAGCCTCACTTGGACATTTCTAGCAGTATCCAGGTGGCTTAATAGGGGAGAAAACATGCTTGCCCTAAGAGATGCAATGCTGCCATCCTAGGTATGTGCCCTCTTATGGGTAGAAGACAGGACAGGATATGATTGTACAGCTCAGGTCGCTGCTGTGATGTGGCTTGAAACTTAAAGGGGTTTTCCCATCTGGGCATTCACATTTCATTTACCGTATATACTCGAGTATAAGCCGAGACCCCTAATTTTACCACAAAAAAAAAAAATTTAAAAAAAAATTAAAAAAAATGGGAAAACCTATTGACTCGAGTATAAGCCGAGGGTGTAGTATACAGCCAGCTAGCCCCCTGTAGTATACAACCAGCTAGCCCCTGTAGTATACAGCCTGCCCCCAAAAAGTATACAGCCTGCCCTCAGTATGCGATGCGGCGGTGTCACCGCTGATGACGTCATCAGCGGCGACACCGCTCCATCATATTGTGCGCCCGCCGGCAAGTCGCATAGACGCGACTGCCGGCACGTGAAGATAGAAGAGAGAAGCCGCCACAGAGGATCGGGAGCTGCCGCCGAGGACCAGGAGCCGGAGGGTGAGTATTAATTTTTTTTTTTATTAACTCGTGTATTTATTTTTTTTTTTATTAACCCGAGATGAGGTTGTATAAGCCGAGATGAGGTTTTTCAGCACATTTTTTTGTGCTGAAAAACTCGGCTTATACACGAGTATATACGGTAATTGATTTGCTATATGAAAACATTTCTTCAATTGGATGTTATAAAAAAAATTGTTCCTGTGTGAAGATAATTACTAAATGTAGTCATATTGTCCCCTAGAAACAAGATGGCTTCCTCAGATACGACCACCTCACACTCTGGCAGCGGTGGCCAAACATGCGCTATTGAGTCCTGCCTGACCACCTGGATTCAGTGATCATTACCACAGGACGGCTATAGGACCTGCAGTAACTCCCGGACATTTCATATACAAAAACCTTTTGTTTCTTTGGGCAATCCTCCAGCAGAGGTGGTCGTATCCAAGGACTTGGAGAAATGTTTATATATGGCAGATTAATGAAACTGAATGTAAATGCCCAGAGGAGAATACCCCTTTTAAGCACCATATTGGCAACAATAGAAAATATAAAGAGTAGGAACGGGTAAAGGAAACCCTTTTGTGGGAATTCCCTTTAAGGTTTTGGTGGATTCTATCTGTGCCAACAGATGTCAGTGCTTTACATTGGGCATCATTAAAGGAAACCTACCACTGCTGATGGTAGGTATTAGATGTAAACACCCTGAGCTGGTGCCGGAGCTTACCTTTGCTAGTGTTTTAAACCACTAAATTGCGGTTTAAACACATTTTGATGAACGGACCCTGAGCTGGTGCCCGGTGTTTACATCTAATACCTACCATCAGCAGTGGTAGGTTTCCTTTAAGCAAATGATTAAAATGATGTAGCTTTATTACTACAATACCTCTTATGTAAACACATTAGGTCTGTAGAGGTCTTATCTGAGCCCTGAACCAATACACCAAAATCTCGATTCACATTATGACAAATCAATGAGGCATCCAAAAAGATCTATAAAAACTTACTCAATTTGCGGTCCATCTCCTCACATCTTCTGACCTCATTTACAAACTTCCTCTGGAAAACGTTGACATCGGGATTTAACTGTAAGTAAAATAAATTATGAGTAAAACTCAAATATTGTCCACTATGAATTTATTCCTCCTATTGTGAGACAGGCTTCCATCACGCCTCAAAAACTGGACCAACGCACATACATATTGACTCCACAAGACCTCTAAAAGTACCATGTGCATCTGTCACCAAGAAGGTGCTGCATGATTTACTTCTGTTGTTCCAATACATCATACACAAGGGTGCACCATCTATGAGGCGAGACAAGCCTTTTGCCTCAGGCAGCACCCCCTGCAATAAGATGGGGGGGGGTGCATTATCAGGGCTCGGTCACATGCACCAAAGCAGGACCTGACAATTAAAAATGGTGTCTCTTCACATGCAATGTCAGCATGGGTTTAAAGCACTGAATGGAGGACCTATGGTATATTACTATTGGATGGGGCAAAGGATGAGGCACTATTTTATAGTTCGACTAAGGCTACATTCACACACATGTATGGGGGACGTATATACGGCCGATATACGTCCCCCATACACTTCTATGGGCTCACGGCCCTGTACAGGAGCGGTACGGTGCAGCACACGTGCGGCACCGTACCGCTCCGTAGCCCGGGAAAAGATAGGACATGTCCTATCTTTTCCCGTGATACGGCGTTGTGCGCTGTATCTTCCTATGGAGAGGGGTGGGGGTGAGCTGCGCTTATCCCCTGCCCCTCTCCGCGGCGCCGATGTATGCCCGCCGTACTACATACATGCATCGTGTGAATGTAGCCTTAGGCAGCAGTCTAGGTTTGCCCCTGATACCAAAGAAATTGAAATAGATCTGGAGTTTTTGAACTCTTTATCAATTCCCAATAAATTTGTAGTACAAATTCTAGTAGTGGATGGCAACGATATACAGTAAAAAAACATGGAGATTAGGTCCCTACTCTTCCCATCTGCAGGTCAATACACAGGGTAATTTTATTATCACATATAATAAAACTCCAAAATGCTAAAATATGTAGTAAAATAATAGAAAGATAATATTTTAAGACAGAATATTTTGGAGTCCTGAGTGGCAAAGAGTCACTTTTTTATCACATACACATACAGTATTCAGACAGGTTGTCCTGATGATACTATGTGAAACACAGTAACAGGAAGCCATTTCCCTTTGTAATTTCCTTATATTGTCTTTTCTAAAGAACTAAAACTGCAATTCAGCAGACAGACAATTCTTTAGAAGTGCAGAGAACCAGATCCGACAACATGACATACTAAGATACCAAGTAAACTGGGTCACAATACTGAAGCTTAGCATCATGACTTATAGGCAACTCCTTACCCAGTGTTACATAACTGAAGATAATATATTTTATATTGAGAAATTGCTTCAACCCTTTAAAGGAAATCTACCATTTGTTTTTATGCATTGTGAACCAAACATACCTTGAGAATGCTGTAGCTACACTGATGCAGATACATATCTTGTTTAATCCCCGATCCGAGTGGCTTTGCTCAAAAAACAATTATAAAATTTAGGACCTTGAGAAAGCTGGGTGCAGGCTGGCTGCCGTACGTAAACACATTACTTCCCCATTCAAGGAGCTGCCTGAACTGTCCAGACAGGACTAATCAACCTGACTCATACACCGCAGTTGGGGGGATGGTGCAGTGATTGATTAATTCTGCCCATCAGGGACAACACAGTGATGACGTATACTCAGCTTATGCTGCAGCAGTGCATAATTAGGGTAAGAGTAGAAGCGCAAGGGCAGCCACACGAGCGCCAGAGCATCATAATTTTATAGTTGTTTTTTCATCGAAACCACTCAGCACAGGGGTTAAACAAGATATGTTTCTGCATCAGTGTAGCTACAGCATTCTCAAAGTAGGTTAGGTTCATAATGCATCAAATCAAATAGTAGATTTCTTTTAAGTTATAATTTACAATTATACAATTCCATATGGTCATTAACCCCTTAAGGACACAGCCTGTTTGTAGGTTAAGGCTCGGTCCTTTTTTTAGAAATTTGACCAGTGTCTCTTCCTGTGGTAATAACTTTTTAACAATTTAAGATATCCCTGTGATTTTGAGATTGTTTTCTCGTGAGACATTGTAGTTTATGTTGGTAGTATCATTTCGGTTATCCGGTCCTTTTTTGGGGGGTAAAAATTCAAAAATTTAGGAAAAATTTGAAAAAAATTACAATTTTCAAAATTTAAAATGTTCTACTTTTTAGACAAAAAGTCACACCACAATTTTTTTGGGGTAGAAACCTTTTGCCATTGGTCTGCTTTTTATTTCCATAATTTGTTTTACGTTTCCATTTTCTTTACGGATGTGAGAAGGTTTCAAGTTTTAGTAGCAACTTCTCAGATTTTTTTGAAATTTGAAAAATGCAAAATGTTTGGTGACCAATTCAGTTTGGAAGTGCCCTACAGAGACTTTTGTACTATATACCCCCACAAGTAGCACCATTTTATGAACCTAACATCTCAACCTATTCAAATCAGCATTTGAGAAGTCTATTAACCCTTTAAATATTTTTCTGGAAGCATACAAAAATGGATTGGAAATTTCAAATTTTAAATTTTTGATTACGATTTTTCTCATTTAGCCCTAAAATGGACACATTCAGAAGGAAGTTGTGGCAAATATACATCCCAAAATTTTTGCCCTGCTTCTTCCGAGTACGACAATACCAGATATGTGGATGTCAATTGCTGTTTCGTCGCACAGCGATGTCCAGAACAGAGTTAGTTCTATTGGGTTTTCGGAAGGCCAGTTTGGCTTCAAATATTTTGTGGTGCCACAGTGTACTTGAAGAGCCCCTGAAGAAACAGTACAGTAAAAAACCCCCAAAGATGTCACCATTTCGGAGACTAGACCCCTCAAAGAATTCGTCTGGGGTTGTGGTGAGCATTTTAACCCCCAACATGCAGGTCAAAATTGAATGCAAAGTAAATGGTGCATAGTAAAAATTGCGTTTTTCTTGCAAAAATGTCATTTTAGTGCCTAATATACTGTGCCCAACCCATGGCAATTTAGACAAACACCCCAAAAATCATTCTGCGGGTTGTCCTGAGTACAGCAATATCACACATGTGCCAATAATTGACAGGCTGGGCACACGGCAGGCCTGAGAAGGGAAGGAGTGACATTTTGATTTTTCAGCTCCGTTTTCACACGTTTGGATTTGGAGTGCCATGTCATGTTGGCAGGGCCCGTGAGGTGCCAGTGTAATAGAAACCCCCGATAAATCATACCATTTTGGAAACTAGACCCCTCAAAGAATTCATCTGGGGTTGTGGTGAGAATTTTAACCCCCAACATGCAGGTCAAAATTGAATGCAAAGTAAATGGTGCATAGTAAAAATTGCGTTTTTCTTGCAAAAATGTCATTTTAGTGCCCAGTATACTGTGCCCAACCCATGGCAATTTAGACAAACACCCCAAAAATCATTCTGCGGGTTGTCCTGAGTACAGCAATATCACACATGTGCCAATAATTGACAGGCTGGGCACACGGCAGGCCTGAGAAGGGAAGGAGTGACATTTTGATTTTTCAGCTCCGTTTTCACACGTTTGGATTTGGAGTGCCATGTCATGTTGGCAGGGCCCGTGAGGTGCCAGTGTAATAGAAACCCCCGATAAATCATACCATTTTGGAAACTAGACCCCTTAAAGAATTCATCTGGGGTTGTGGTGAGAATTTTAACCCCCAACATGCAGGTCAAAATTGAATGCAAAGTAAATGGTGCATAGTAAAAATTGCGTTTTACTTGCAAAAATGTCATTTTAGTGCCTAATATACTGTGCCCAACCCATGGCAATTTAGACAAACACCCCAAAAATCATTCTGCGGGTTGTCCTGAGTACGGCAATATAACAGATGTGCCAATAATTGACAGGCTGGGCACACGGCAGGCCTGAGAAGGGACAAGCAAAATTTAGCTTTTGGAGCACCCTTTTCACTAGACTGGTGTTGGGGTGCCCCTGACGTACCAGTGCATTAGAAGCCCCCGAGTAGTGACCCCATTTTAGGAAAGGGCACCCCTCAAAGTATTGTTCTAGGGTTGTATGAGCATTTTAACCCCTAAGATGCTGGCCCAAATGTAATACAAAGTGAATGGGTCAGTGTAAAAATTGCATTGTTTTTTTCAAATGTGTCATTGTAGTGACAAATGAAATCAGCCCAACTCATGCCACTGTGGATAAACACCCCAAAAATCATTCTGCGGGTTATTACGGGTATGGCAATACCCCATGTGTGGCAATAGGCTACAGGCTAGGGAAATGGCAGGGTTGAGAAGGGACAAGCAAAATTTAGCTTTTGGAGCACCCTATTCACTAGACTGGTGTTGGGGTGCCCCTGAGGTACCAGTGCATTAGAAGCCCCCGAGTAGTGACCCCATTTTAGGAAAGGGCACCCCTCAAAGTATTGTTCTAAGGTTGTATGAGCATTTTAACCCCTAAGATGCTGGCCCAAATGTAATACAAAGTGAATGGGTCAGTGTAAAAATTGCATTGTTTTTTTCAAATGTGTCATTGTAGTGACAAATGAAATCAGCCCAACTCATGCCACTGTGGATAAACACCCCAAAAATCATTCTGCGGGTTATTACGGGTATGGCAATACCCCATGTGTGGCAATAGGCTACAGGCTAGGGAAATGGCAGGGTTGAGAAGGGACAAGCAAAATTTAGCTTTTGGAGCACCCTATTCACTAGACTGGTGTTGGGGTGCCCCTGAGGTACCAGTGCATTAGAAGCCCCCGAGTAGTGACCCCATTTTAGGAAAGGGCACCCCTCAAAGTATTGTTCTAGGGTTGTATGAGCATTTTAACCCCTAAGATGCTGGCCCAAATGTAATACAAAGTGAATGGGTCAGTGTAAAAATTGCATTGTTTTTTTCAAATGTGTCATTGTAGTGACAAATGAAATCAGCCCAACTCATGCCACTGTGGATAAACACCCCAAAAATCATTCTGCGGGTTATTACGGGTATGGCAATACCCCATGTGTGGCAATAGGCTACAGGCTAGGGAAATGGCAGGGTTGAGAAGGGACAAGCAAAATTTAGCTTTTGGAGCACCCTATTCACTAGACTGGTGTTGGGGTGCCCCTGAGGTACCAGTGCATTAGAAGCCCCCGAGTAGTGACCCCATTTTAGGAAAGGGCACCCCTCAAAGTATTGTTCTAGGGTTGTATGAGCATTTTAACCCCTAAGATGCTGGCCCAAATGTAATACAAAGTGAATGGGTCAGTGTAAAAATTGCATTGTTTTTTTCAAATGTGTCATTGTAGTGACAAATGAAATCAGCCCAACTCATGCCACTGTGGATAAACACCCCAAAAATCATTCTGCGGGTTATTACGGGTATGGCAATACCCCATGTGTGGCAATAGGCTACAAGATGGAGACACGGCAGGGCTCGGAAGAGACTGGTATTTGGAGCACAGACATTTAATTTTTTTTTTACATCATAAAACATTTGTAGATGCCCTTAGGGATCAGAACAGTAGAAACCCCTGAAAACTGATCCTATTTGAAAACTACACCCCTCCATGAATAAATCTAGGAGTGTAGTAAGCATTTTAACCCCACAGGTGGACCCCAAGGATGATGCATAATGGATAGAGCATAGTACAAATTATCCATTATGTCATCTTGTGCCCAGCTCCTGCCACGGGAGACAAACACCCCAAAAATCATGATGTGGGTTCTCCCGGGTACGGCAATACCCCATATGTGGCAATAATCTACAGGCTGGGCACACGGTAGAGCTCAGCAGGGAAGGTGCGGCATGCGGCATGATGTATAAGCTGTGTCAGCTGTGTGCATCAGGGTAAAATTACATATCCAGGGATGTGTGGTATATGCGGAAACAATCTTTCATGCATAACTCTGGTTTCTCGGGGCATGTGTCACACTGGTAGATGGTTTGTTTTTTTATGCCCCTTTTTGAGCACACCCTGCATCTCTTCTGTGACCTTCCCTTGCTGGCTGTTTGGGGAACTACTCCTGGAAAGTGCTGCCCTGGTACAATCCGTGATGTGGCCTCGCTTCCAGACGTGCTAGCACTCCCCCCTTCCTGGTCTCTAAAAATCAACTTCTTCACTACCACCTCTTGAAATTCCAGGAAAGTTCCCCTCTGGCCGGCACATCGATGTAGCACGAAAGCATTATACAATGCCATCTGCATGATGTGCACGGCCAGCTTTTTGTACCACACCCTCGATTTCCGCATGGTGTTATATGGCTGTAGTACCTGGTCCGACAAATCCACCCCTCCCATGTACTTATTGTAATCCAGAATACAGTCTGGCTTGGGGGCTTCTGCACTGGTACCTCGTGGTGGTGGTGTGCCCATGTATTGTTGTTAGTACAAGGACATCCCTCTTGTCCTTGTACCTAACACACAATACTGAGTCGCTGCTTAGTGCTCGGCTCTCATGCCTTCTGAGCTTTTCCCCTAGCAGCGACTTCGGGAGACCTCTCTTATTCCTTCTAACAGTGCCGCATGCCGCAGTTTGTCTGGAAGCGAGGCACTTGAACAGGGTAACACTGGTATAAAAATTATCCAGGTAGAGGTGGTAGCCCTGGTCCAGTAGTGGGTGCACTAAATCCCATACTACTTTCCCAGCAATTCCCAGGAAGGGGGGGCATTCAGGGGGCACTATTTTGGAATCCTTGCCTTCATATATCCTGAACTTATAAGAATACCCTGATGCACTCTCACACAGCTTATACATCTTCACACCATACCTTGCCCTCTTATTGGGCAGGTACTGGCGGAACTGAAGTCTCCCTTTGAAATGTACCAGGGACTCGTCTATCGATAAATGCCTCTCTGGAGTATACACTTCCATAAATTGGGCATTTAGATAATCTAATATGGGTCGGACCTTATATAGCCTATCATAACTGGGGTCACCTCTGGGTGGGCACTGTGCATTGTCGGCAAAATGCAGAAACTTATGGATGGCTTCAAAGCGCATCCTACTCATTGCCATGCGGAACATCGGGGTGTGGTACAGAATGTCTGTGCTCCAATAATCCCTGATAGATGGCTTCTTTACTAGTCCCATAAGAAGTACTATGCCCCAATACTTCTCCATCTCTGCTGCACTAACAGGGGTCCACCTGTGGGGTTGTGAATAAAAAGAAGTGGGGTTTTGGGCAATGTATTGTGCAGCGTAGAGATTAGTCTGGGACACCATCAGACCAACTAGGTCCTCACTAAAAAAGAACTTAAAAAAGTCCACTGGCCCGAGCCCTGCCGTGTCTCTGCGTATCCCAGGACTGGCCGTAAAATCAGGGACCTGAGGGGCATAATTACTGGGGGTCACCCATGTGGGGTCAGAAGTCCCGGGCACTCCAGGAGAAGTCCCGGGCACTCCAGGAGAAGTCCCGGGCACTCCAGGAGAAGTCCCGGGCACTCCAGGAGAAGTCCCGGGCACTCCAGGAGAAGTCCCGGGCACTCCAGGAGAAGTCCCGGGCACTCCAGCAGAAGTCCCGGGCACTCCAGCAGAAGTCCCGGGCACTCCAGCAGAAGTCCCGGGCACTCCAGCAGAAGTCCCGGGCACTCCAGCAGAAGTCCCGGGCACTCCAGCAGAAGTCCCGGGCACTCCAGCAGAAGTCCCGGGCACTCCAGCAGAAGTCCCGGGCACTCCAGCAGAAGTCCCGGGCACTCCAGCAGAAGTCCCGGGCACTCCAGCAGAAGTCCCGGGCACTCCAGCAGAAGTCCCGGGCACTCCAGCAGAAGTCCCGGGCACTCCAGCAGAAGTCCCGGGCACTCCAGCAGAAGTCCCGGGCACTCCAGCAGAAGTCCCGGGCACTCCAGCAGAAGTCCCGGGCACTCCAGCAGAAGTCCCGGGCACTCCAGCAGAAGTCCCGGGCACTCCAGCAGAAGTCCCGGGCACTCCAGCAGAAGTCCCGGGCACTCCAGCAGAAGTCCCGGGCACTCCAGCAGAAGTCCCGGGCACTCCAGCAGAAGTCCCGGGCACTCCAGCAGAAGTCCCGGGCACTCCAGCAGAAGTCCCGGGCACTCCAGCAGAAGTCCCGGGCACTCCAGCAGAAGTCCCGGGCACTCTGGCACTACTGCGTAAGCGCCTTCTCGGGGGTTCTTCGGAGTCGCTTTCTGAGGACGAGGTAGATAGATAAAACGGACACTCGTCCCCACTTGCTGACTCCGTATCGGAGGCCATAAAACTATAGACCTCCAAATCAGTATATGATTTTTGTGACATGATGGGGGAGATAGTATAGAACCTACACTACACTACACTACACCACACAACGCCTTCTCCTCCTCACAACGCCTTCTCCTCCACACAACGCCTTCTCCTCCACACAACGCCTTCTCCTCCACACAACGCCTTCTCCTCCACACAACGCCTTCTCCTCCACACAACGCCTTCTCCTCCACACAACGCCTTCTCCTCCACACAACGCCTTCTCCTCCACACAACGCCTTCTCCTCCACACAACGCCTTCTCCTCCACACAACGCCTTCTCCTCCACACAACGCCTTCTCCTCCACACAACGCCTTCTCCTCCACACAACGCCTTCTCCTCCACACAACGCCTTCTCCTCCACACAACGCCTTCTCCTCCACACAACGCCTTCTCCTCCTCACAACGCCTTCTCCTCCTCACAACGCCTTCTCCTCCTCACAACGCCTTCTCCTCCTCACAACGCCTTCTCCTCCTCACAACGCCTTCTCCTCCTCACAACGCCTTCTCCTCCTCACAACGCCTTCTCCTCCTCACAACGCCTTCTCCTCCTCACAACGCCTTCTCCTCCACACAACGCCTTCTCCTCCACACAACGCCTTCTCCTCCTCACAACGCCTGCTCCACCACACAACGCCTTCTCCTCCACACAACGCCTGCTCCTCCACACAACGCCTTCTCCTCCACACAACGCCTTCTCCTCCACACAACGCCTTCTCCTCCACACAACGCCTTCTCCTCCACACAACGCCTTCTCCTCCACACAACGCCTTCTCCTCCACACAACGCCTTCTCCTCCACACAACGCCTTCTCCTCCACACAACGCCTTCTCCTCCACACGCCTGCTACTCCTACTCGCTACTCCTACTCCTACTCGCTACTCGCTACTCCTACTCGCTACTCCTACTCGCTACTCCTACTCGCTACTCCTACTCGCTACTCCTACTCCTACTCCTACTCGCTACTCCTACTCGCTACTCCTAAACGCTACTCCTAAACGCTACTCCTCCAACTCCTAACGGATCGCACTGAAAAGTGCGGTTGTGGGGGATAGGGAAAACGTACAAGGGGGGGGGGTAATTTTGTGTTTTAGGGTACAGTACAGGGACAGCTCTCTAGCACAACTCTCTCTAACAACTCCAACACCAAAATGGCGCTGTTAGAGAGGGTTGTGCTGAGTAGATCAGCCCCCCAGCGTCAGAGATCGCTGTCATTGGCCAATCTGAATCGATTGGCCAATGGCGGCGATCGACGTCACAGGACCAATCAAATTGGTCCTGTGATGTCATCGGTGGGGTGTCGGCAAGCGTTGCCGACACCTCCCACCGACGTGTCACCGGCCCGCGTCACGGATCGCTGTCATTGGCCAATCGCGATGGATTGGCCAATGGCGGCGATCGACATCACAGGACCAATCAAATTGGCCCTGTGATGTCATCGGTGGGGTGTCGGCAAGTGATGCCGACACCTCCCACCGACATGTCACCCTGTCTCGTGACAGGGGGACGTCCGAAAATGGAGTAGCGCTCGCGTCCGATATATCGGACGCTGAGCGTTAAGGCACTTTGCTCAGCGTCCGATATATCGGACGCTGAGCGCTAAGAGGTTAAAGAAAAAGATTATTAAAGTGACCCTTCACCCAGTAGACAACATTTGACTACACACCAAGTGTGTAAAGTCTACATACCCGGTGTCCTCTATTCTGTTGCTGTTGCCCTTTGGCTTCCCTTACTGGGTCTTATCTAAAATGGCTACTAATTTGTAGTGAGGAGCAGTCACAGTCAGCCCTACAGTGCCCCGAGCCAAGACAGAGGAGGGGAGCGTGTATTTCAGTTTTCCTCTTTTATTTTCTGGTTATAGATAAGATTATGAATCTATTATATTATCTGTACATGTTTTTGTAGGCTGCCATCTTGAATCTGCTAACAGAATCAAACAATATACTTTACAGCAGCCTTATGAGACTGGAGCTGACTCAAGGGAGAGACAAGTGCAGGGAGAGACAAGTAGATAAGCCATGACATCATCTATTGTCAGTAGTGATGTAATAATGGGTTAGTGTTATCTATATAGAGGTCATTGTACAGGGAGGGGAGGAGATAAGCTGTGACATCATCTATTGTCGGTAGTGATGTAATGATGGGTCAGTTTTATCTATATAGAGGTCATTGTACAGGGAGGGGGAGGAGATAAGCTGTGACATCATCTATTGTCAGCAGTGATGTAATGATGGGTCAGTGTTATCTATATAGAGGTCATTGTACAGGGAGGTGGAGGAGATAAGCTGTGACATCATCTATAGTCAGTAGTGATGTAATGATGGGTCAGTGTTATTTATATAGAGGACATTGTACAGGGAGGGGAGGGGATAAGCTGTGACATCATCTATTGTCAGTAGTGATGTAATGATGGGTCAGTGTTTTCTATATAGAGGTCATTGTACAGGAGGGGGAGGAGATAAGCTGTGACATCATCTAGTGTCAGTAGTGATGTAATGATGGGTCAGTGTTATCTATATAGAGGTCATTGTACAGGGAGGGGGAGGGGATAAACTGTGCTTGCTTTATGAAATCCAGCCAGTGCAGGAACTGGTCATATGTCTCTGGCCTTATTACAAATAAATTGCTTTATATTGTGGGAGCCATTAAGAAAATCAAAGCGCTGGCTTTGAGGTTGAAAATTTTATAGAAATATAATAACAAAACTATTCCACTAACCTTAACTACACAATAAAATGTTCGCTCATAAAAAACTGAACTTGAGGTCACCCAACAAATCACTGCACCTCACTGGGAGAATCTGTGCATTTTGTAAACTTACATCACGGAACTGAACTTTTCCCAGTTCTCCCAGTTCACTGACACAGCAGTACGCAGCTTCAGACTGGAGAAAGAGCTGCGCCAGCGTCATCTCTTCACTGCGAAAGAGCTCCCCCATCTTTGTGGATTTTCCTGCTGCTTATCCTAATAAAACTAAAAAGAAAAATAAGGAAGGTTAGAAAACTAACAATTTAGAAAATAATAAAAATATGCAACTTTATTAGAGACTGTTATTGAGCAACACTAAAACAAAAAGGGAAAAAATTTTATAGTTGAAAAAAAAAGTTATATTAGGGTATAATACCCAATATCATTATAATTATGGAGCCTGTGCTACCACACGAAGCACAAATCAGATGCACCAGGCCAAGAGTTTGCCTTACTTAAAGGGGTTATCCAGGTTTTAAAAATTATTGAGGGCAGTGCTGGGGCGGGCTATTTAAACATAATAAACATGTACTCACCTCGTCCGGCACTGCCGATGTCCCGCGCCGCGGCCGGTCTTCTCTGCGAGCCGGTTTCATTACAAGGGCGCACAGGCAGCTTCCGGCCGCTTACAACGCTGAGAGATAGGGACGGATGGGAGGAGCCGGCCACATCGCGGACCGGAAGCTCCCTGTGCGCGGCTTCCGTGCCCCTGTAAACAAACAGGGACACAGATCGAAGGGACCGCGGCGCAGGACATCGGCGGCGTCGGATGATGTAAGTGGATGTTTATTATTTTTAAATAGCCCTCCCCAGCCCGGCCCTCACTAGTTTTTAAAACCCGGATAACCCCTTTAATCCATTTCTTCTGTGGCTCATAGAATAGTGACATCTACAACATTTACAAGTCCTAAGGATATGTTTACACGCAGCAGATTTGTTACAGATATTTCTGCGGCTGTTGTCACAACAACCGTATTATATGGAGCAGATACTCTGTTGCAAAAACTTCTGCCTAAGGCAAGTTACACATGGCAGTAGTAGAATGGATAATGAATAATGTGTTTCGGATCTATTTCTAAGTTTTGGCTTCAAAATACTGACTACAATACTTCCATGGGAAATTGGACATACATAAAAAGACTTCATCCTGCTTAAAGGGGTTGTCCAGCTATCTAAACTTATAAAAAAAATTAAAAAAAAAGTACTTGGGGCTCATTCACAAGGCCGTTCATGGGGACGTACATGCGGCCGCATATACTTCTCCATAGACGGCAATAGCGGCCCGGCGGCGGTACATATGTGGCACCGTGCGCCACTATTTTATATGGAGGGAGGAGGGGCCACCTCCTCTCCAGCATACAGTGGGCATACCGCATGTGTATGAACCCTTAGAACGCAACAAAATAATAAATGTCATATTCTCCTTATTGAATACAAAGTATAACTTGTTAAAGTGAACATTTGAACCTTCTCAGTCACATGTCTATGTAAATAGAATAAATTCAAACTTTATCATAGGGGAAGATTTATCAGAAGCGTCAGAGAGCAGAACTGTTCCAATCTAAGCTCAGCTTTCAATTTTTCACAGCAGTTTATAAAATGAAAGCTGAGCTCTGATTGGTTTGCATGGGTAACTAGAACAATTTTACCTCAGACATGTCTCCCACATTATAACGCAGCAAAGTTTCTGCTCCCAAAATCATTTATCATGCACTAGAGCTTGATGTTAACCCTGAGCCTTAGGTGACGTCTGATACACCAAGAGGCACCGGCCTCTTACTATACCCGACACCTTACCGTGCGGCTGGACATTTCTACGCCGGGCCCTAGCTGGTGTAGAATTGCGCTATAACCCATCCCTGTTCCTGGCGCTAGCTATAGATATTCTGCCAGTGCGGGGCATCCTCTTGCGTGTCGGCCCACTCTATGCCCATTTGGTCGGGAGGTGGCATAGTAAATAGTAAATTTGTGGCCATGCACCAAGAATTGCAACTGTATCGAGGCTTGTATGACAAGAGTATACTCAAAAACGGAATTATTTTCAACTCAAAATGAGTTTTGGAGCATTGCAATGCAGTTTGTATGTTTTTGAATTTTTTTATTTTTTTTTGGGGGGGGGGGGGGGTCTTGTAAAGGTGAATGAAACAAGTGCATGTCTACATAGTAGTGACAAGCCCGTTTTGTTCAAGAGGAACCAACCCAATACATTATACTGACAGCTCACTGACAACCCCTTTCAACTACTTCTTCTCAGCAGGAATGTTCCATACACTGAACTAAGACTCCAAACTAAACATATTAAATATCTAAAGACCCCATAAACAAACTCTGTAGTAACCCAGGGGTCTACCCCATTCTTTGGACATCAGAAAGTGACTCTTTATAGTGTAAATGAATCCGTGCAGATCTAACACTGAACTATACAAACATATGGTCACAAGGGCATTTTCCTGGCATTGAATGAAATATCACATTCAACCTATTGAATATGACACCCATCGCATGCTGTTTTTTTTACTACTCAAAATAAATAGTGTAGCAAGAACTGCACAAAATAATGGATGATATGAGTATAAAATAATACTTATATGTAACAGTTTATAAGTTTAGAAGACCCCCTGCATCTTTCTATGAATTATCCAAAACTTCAAAAATGCAGGAAAAAAAAAGGCACAAACCAAGATTGCCAACTTTTTGGTATAATTTGTGAGCCTTTTGAGTGATACCAAATCCAACTGTCAGCCAGGAGAGCCAATGACTATTGTCTAATGATAGAGGGGAATTTTATGGATCAAAGGGGAAATATCTTGCCTAGGATTTTTTTGCATTTTCTTATTAGGATGCAGATAATATGCCTGTAAACCTCTCTTGAGATCAGGCAACAAGCCCAGCAAGAAGGGTCCAATGACAGCTGTGCAAATACTACACGGAACAAGCTTCTGGCTATTCTGAATACAATAGGAAAGTTTATACTGAACGTCTCTTTAAGCATCACTTGAGAATAATGTGACTACTGAAAATGGATATAGCAGAGTAAGTTCAGGACGGTTGCAAACATCACATGGTGAGCAGCTGATCCCCGAGAAAAGGGGAAAGCTATTATCTGATTAATTGCTCTTGAAGCTTACAGTTCAATAGCTCCAATAATGCTACAGGCCTCGGATTATACCTCTGGAATGTCTCTGAAGGTCAGATTAGTCTTCATGAATATGAGGACTGGGCTCCTGGGGATGTTACCAGAGCCCCTACGTGCTGTAGCTTCACAGGCTCCTACACTGTCCCACGCTACCCCTCTGCTCCCTCAGCACTACCTCCTCTGCCGTTGCCTGATACAACCGCACTGCAGTAGAGTAAGTTTCAGCACACAGTGGGAAGGGGGCTCCTTGCACAGTGTAATAGTCTATGAATCTGCAGCATAAAAGGGCTCTTGTAGTACCCCAGGAGCCCTTCAGGCTCATCCGCATAAAAATGTTGATTTTAGGAAGTTAGGGGCCATGGATATTAAATATAAGAAGATCACCACAGTCACAGTGCCTGGATCTATGAGTAAGTGATTTTGATGGTTGATTTCCTTTAACTCTTCTCTAAATGCATTTCATAGCAAATCCAAAACTGACAAGTTTTTGCATCAGACTTAACCATATGATAAAATTACACTAAATGCAAAACTATCACAGGGAGTCTAAACCAACAGGACAAGCTTTTTATAATAATTATACACATAATGTCCCTTTATGTCCCATTCATTCTCAATGGTGAACTAACAAAGACAATCTAGAATTCATGATAGTTATTAGAGAAGAGGATTAGCCCTTAAACAAATAGGTATAATTTGCTAGACTCATGACTTCCCCAAAAGAACAAACTGCACCTGATAGATGCTATTAACTCAGGAAACAATAGGGACCATTATAGATAAACCACTTCCTTCTCATCCCCTCCCTGGGTATCTACATAGTCACCACTCACAGAGTAAAGCAAAAACTTACACGTATACAACCATGAGTATACCAAGTTGTAGCACTCGTAAATAAAACTTGTAAAAATTCTAACCTTTGTCATAGTCATTCTGTTAGTCACCAGATTACTGTCCCTTCTTCTTATGCCTTCAAAGTGACTGATGTGGTCACAGGTCATTCATTGCCCCCTGTATCTTACTATCCAGCATAAGAAGTTATAAGCAGCAAGAACCGGAGGCAAAATACACTAAATCCTTGCAAATAGGGTGCAAGGTGTCCAACAGAAGTCAAATTATTAGCAAAAATTTACATCCTTCAGTTTCCACTTCTCTACTTTTGGGCCACACTAAAAATAAAACTACCCCTGAATAAATAACAAAAATTCTTTGCAGAATATAACAAAGGGGAAAGCAAACCCATCCTGAAAACATATAGGGCGGATTTATCTAGTGCTGGCGGCACCACCAGACATATCCTGAGACTCCGGCTTCCTGATATATATTCGGGGAAATGGGTGCATCTTGCAGGAATTGGTGGGAAGAATCTGGAGGATAAATGCCCTGTATGCTGGCGCAGGCTATAGCCGGTGAGTAGGCACGGCACGCTTCCACCATGGCCCACTTCCCAACCTGACATGGCTCCCTCCCCACCCATGTGGCGTAGGAGGAGAATTAGTTAGAATTCCCTGTATTCAGGTGTCCAAAGCGTGATAAAGCCCCTCCAATGTGAGAACTAAGCCTGATGACACATTCACACTGGTGGTTTTCCCAAGGGCCATGCTGGCCCCACATTAATCACTTACCCATTATAGTCAAAGGGGCACATTTACTTACATTGCCCCTGGAGTTCAACCATTCCACCATACACTAAGATTGTGCGCCCGATATCCTGCATGTGTCGTTTCCCCGCTCAGGTCCGACAGAGTTCACCATCTTTTTAGTGGTGCATGTAAGTGCTAGGGCTTGCAACACAATTTGAAAGTTAAATCCTGCGCTCAGTCCAAATCAGTCGGGTCGATCGATGGCACGACCCCCCCCCCCATTTCTGTCACATGGAAGCCAGCTGCGCCACAAAAGGATCGCAGCGCACACACTTCTTAAATACCTGTGCAAGCTGTGCAATCCCTTAGTAAATAAGCCCCAATGACTTTTATCAGACATGTTTTAACTCATGTAAAACTCATGACCTGCTCTACTTTTGCAAGTGACACACATTAAAAAGACCCTATACCAGTCCATGTAGACACATCAAAACTTATTGGCCCACATTTATGAAAAGTAGCAAAAACTACACTATGTGCAGAGTGCGGCAGATTATTGAATACTGGCGCACATTCCTTATGAATATGATGCCCCCTGCACTGCTATGGAAATGTGCACTAACAAAGAGCGTGCAAAACCATTCTGTCGAATTGTTGTAATAAATGTGGTGCACGGTCCAACTCGGCATCGTAACACCCCTTTAGGTGCAGAATTTTGTGGTGCGGTGGTCACAGTGTAGCCACAATGCGATACTGGCGCAGACACTTCAATAAATGTGGGCCATTGAGTGCCAAGATATATGCAGGTGCAATGCGTTCATCCATTGCTGTAAAAAACATAGATCTCATCCATTTTATTATTCACGTGCCTAAAAATTGCAGTAAAATTTGTCAAAAAGACGGTTGAAAAACTGAAACATTGACCAAAATCTGACAGAAAAGCTGATGGAAAATTGTCAGTCCAAACTGTGGTAAAACTCTGGACGATTTGAGCAACCACGTGTGAAAGAAGCCTAACGCAAGCTCAAATAGGTCAAATATTTTGGCACAAATCCGTTGATTTTCATTGGCGTTACTAAAACAATACATACTCCAGTATTGACTTTATAATGACAGACATGATCTATGCCGAACCAGATTTCATGTTCTTTTTATTGCATTTCATAACACGTAAACTCAGTTTGTATTATGGAATAAAGCTTTTCTTTTTTAGTGAAATATTTCGGCACAACAATTTCCAATATTTTCCCCCATTTGTGCTTCATTTGCTAGTTTTTTTAAAAGTGGCCTAAATGTATGTGAGTGACTAGAACATACAATCATACTTTGGTACATCATACACTGTCATGGCCTTAGATTAGGATTGGCATGCTACGGGGGCACATAAAAGTTTTTTTCCAATTCCTTTAGAGACCCATAAGGAAAAAAAAAAAAACCCCATCCATCCCTCTTTTCCCAGCACAGGTCAATTTCATACTACCTAAAGAGTCAGGTCACAGAAAAGAAAAATAATAAGTAAAGGATAAAAGTCTGATATTCAGTCTTCCATATATTTTCCTGTATGGTCTATTAATAAATCAATAGCTGAAAAGACTTGATATGATATGAGGAAAAACTCTCCAAATAAATGCATACAAAGTGCATACACGGCGGTTTGTTTGTTTTTTTCTTTCCCCTCAAACTGGACATTTCTTCTTCATCTTTATTCCTTAAAAGCCTAAACTCACATGAAATAATTACAGCACAGTATACTTTGACCTGAGTACAGAAGGGTCGGATCATGGTGGACCTGACCTGCAATGATTTACAAGCTTGCAAAATGTAACAATAGCGGCAGCAATATGTGTCCTACCGGTGGTGTCATTGTATCCGGCTCACAAATTATTCATGGGCCTCCTTCACCCAGTAACTTAATACTGTGCATTTAGTTATATATAATTTTATATATAAAATTATACCTTATACCTTACCTCTGCTGCAGTCTCTCTACTAATGCATTACTATTGCTACAGTACTGATCACTAGATGACAGATGCTTTATGACCCCTCCTATAGCCTCTCCATGGAGGAGGGGACCAGTCGCTGAATGCTTGGCCGTAAATTTCATGTATCCAGAAAATTAAATACAAGATCTCATAGATTTATCAGATAAACTGTTCTGTGGAAGACTTCAAAGATTCCATATACTATTTCGTTATGCTATTATACCATTTCATTATTAATCTGGGACCAACTGAAGCGTCCCATTTCCCCGATCTACAAGGGCACATCATATCAAAAGGTCGTGGAGGTCACAGAATATATATAATCTATATGGAGCAAGTATCTCTAGAAGCGAGCATGTAAGGTGATTAACCTTATATACTCCAGTATAAGCCGTCCCGAATATAAGCCAAGACCCCGAATTTTAACCACAAAAACCTATTGATTTGAGTATAAGCCTAGGGTGAGAAATGCATTGGTAACAGCTTCCCCCCTGTTATATAGCTAGCCAACCCCCTGCCCCCAGGATACAGCTAGTCAGTACCCAAGTATATAGCCAGCCCATGCCTCCAGTATATAGCCAGCCAGCTCCCTTCCCCCCCCCCCTGTATATAGCCAGCCACCGGTATATAGCCAGCCAGCCAGCCCCCTGCCCAGCAAATAAAAAATTATAATAATAACTCCCCTTTCCAACACCCCCTGCAGGTCCTCTTCTTGATCCAGTCCCACCGACAATGACAGGTCCATGTGCGCTGGGGGGCACAGACTATGACGTCAGCGGCTTGCGGACGTCATAGTCTGCGCACAGACCTGGTGCCGCCGGCAGGCAGGGATCAAGAGGACGACCTGTGTGGGGGCGTCGGAAAAGTGAGTTTATTTTTTTATATACCCGAGTATAAACCGAGTGGTGCTATAAAGTTGTCCTGAAAAACTTGGCTTCTACTTGTGTAAATATGGTACATTCTCACTTATCCCCTGAAAATCTACAGAAATAATTTAAGACCCACTTGTGACTCCAACAAATGGGACCCACACAATCTCTAGAAGGGTGGGAGGTCACAATGAGTTTCTGTATAGTGAAGGTCACACATGTGCACATTATTTTAATATTGATGACCTATCCTTAAAGGGAACCTTTAAACCACTTTCCGTACGTTACGAAGCAGATTAACATCTTCCGGTTATATTTCTTTGATGGACCAGTGTGGTGACATCATCTATTCATGGACCAGTCGTGGAGGCAGAGAGTTCAACACTGAATTGAAGCTTGAGGAAAAACCCCCTCTGAGGTTAGTGACATCATAAACCACACTTCAAGCATCAAACATCTGCTGCTTGAAGTGGTGGAGACCTGTATGGCAATGTAAAGTGCTGTGTTTGGTAAGGCTTAACGGAATCAAAATGCTATAGTGTGACGGCGCCCTTAGGATTAAAGATGATTGCTGCTATAGGTCCGCCATTGAAAGGCAGCTATTTTATTGATTTGCTACTGTGTACAGCCTAACCCTTTACACCAGAAATTATCTGTCTGAAATAGATTTCCCTCCTGAAACAATTTACCATCTGAAGATAAAATAAGTGCTAAACGTTCAATTGTTGGAGCAAAACCAATGAAGATCCATGCTGATCATAAGGTGACTGGAAGATTTTGTGCTGTTATTGGGCTGGAAACAATGGATCCAGGGTCAGTTGTTGCGGCCAGTAGTGCGTAATCCACTAAAACGGTTTGTAGGTCAATCGTATGTCATACAATTCTGCAGTTCCGCAAGGAAAAAACGGAGACTAGAAATTGATGTCACTATCTTGTCCAAAGGGACAGATGAGGTGTTATCTGGAAATAGTTTTGCTTGTACAAAGCACTTGAAGATGACACCTGTGTGTTATCCGTGTGGCATCCGGGCTTTTTCCTGTGGGAAGGGTCAAGCCGCAAACATGGGCAGGAATAGGACTTAATCTGAGTTTTCTACAATCTCCGGGCAGATCTTTCAAAACCATGTTCATGTGCAAGGGTCCATTGATATGGATGAGCACACAGATGAACAATGTTCCTGTGCATGTAGTCTAAGAACAAGGGTCTTAGGTTTCCAGTTTGAATGAAGCAGTGCCCCTTATTTCTACAAGATTAATGAAATTCCATGCTCCCTACTGCTGTGTGTGTATGTATGTATGGATGGATGGATGGAGGAGAGAATCCTAATGATGTCCAATAAGGAAGCATAAAAAAGGGTCTCAGCTCCCACCTATAGGAATCTGCCGTGCTTAAAGAATAAATATCATGGCCGCTACATTCTATAAAATAAGTGATTAATGTAGAAAAATGCTAAATAAAATATGTATGATGGATCCATCATAACCCGTGTATAATAAGATACAACATAGAAACATGATGACACCATGTAACCATTGTTATCTGTCACTATACATTACAGCAGGGAAGGTGTGTCCCAGTCCTGCGTGTATATCTATATATAACACCTCACACATCTATACAACAGCCTCCATATAACACCACACATATAACCCGCTCATATCTCCCCAAATATTCACCATTTTCCTCCATTTATTCCACGATCCCCTTACCTTGTAGATGAGAGCCCAGCATCAGCTGCCCCTTCCTCCTCCTTCTGCCAGGAGCTCGGCCCCGTGACGTCACCCAAACGTCACCGCCAGGAGCGTTCAGGGAAAGCTGCGTTTCTCCAGCGTCTCCTCAAGACGTTTTCCTATTTAGTATAATGAAAGAAGTCACGGGTTTCTTCTACTTACGTCTAAAAGCCGTCATTATTCTGACTTTACTTGCGTGTAATAATGTAAACTAAGCTGCCCATAAATAAGATGGCCGCTGAGGACGCCATCTGGCGATCACGTGATCCTGTTATCCCGGCGCTATGGGGGAAGGGAATATGCCGCAGTGAGGAGGGCGGGGATCACATGACTCACTCTCTGCTCGCGGCGTAGTCTCGTCCGGGTAGACGGACGGTGTAAAATGTGGAATATTGTAAATGGGAATGGGAAGGAGCTGTAGTGATTGTGAGAAATGACATCGATTAGGTTTTAAGCAAATGATAGGGATGATATTGGCCAGGGTCTTAAAGGTGTTGTCCAATTGCCCTATTTGATAATTATGGTTGTCATACATCACATTAATGAAATGTTTTAAAAAAATAAATATTTATCTGCATTTATTATGCAGCCAAAGGTTCAGTTTTTCAGATGAGGTTTTTGAAGCTAAAAGCAGGTGAGGATTATAATAGGTGAGGACTTATCATTAAAGGGAGCCTGTCACCAGGGACCTCATTTTCTCTAAAGACAGGCTGCAGAAGCCCATGACACCTGTAGTGCAAATCTGCCTCTCTGCCTTTTCTAAGCATTTGCATGACAGTATAATTGTGTGTTATAACTTACTCTTGCATCCTGACAAAATCCTGAGGTAGTCACAGGGTTGGACTTTGGTTTGGATGCATTTAAAAAAAATGTGACTTGTCTGTGTTACTCTCTCCTCAGATCTTGGCCCCCACCTTTGTGCTCCTGTACAGCTCCTCCCTCTAAAATTTGGTAAATTTAATAAATCTCCCTTAGTCCCTGTCAGGGATGATTCTAGTGTTTTTGCTGCATTAGATGCTGCATTAGATAAAATGCCTCACCTACAAACTCTAAAGGACTAACGTATAAAGATCAGCTTGACAAGGTTCGTATGACCAAAACCAGTTGCAACATATATATAGCAAATAAGGTATATAGCACAGATTTCAGTGAAGGCGAATATTTTAATTTAACTCTTTATACAAAATAAAATGTAAGAAAATAACTTTTAGCATACCGGATTGAAAAGCCAACAACGAGCACAACCCACTTTTACCTACTGTCTCAGGATGATAAGCCAATACACTATTGACTAATTCTTGCTCACTGCACAAGTGCTGTGGGAGCAGGGGGAAGGGGGGGTGAGACCCTCAGGCTCATTATCCTAATTTTAAAAGCTGATTATAAAAGGAAGGAGGCCATAGATAACAAATATAAGAAGATTACCACAGTCAAGGTGCTTGGATCTATGAGTAAGTGTCTCTGGTTTAACATGATGGATTTTGAAGGTAGATTTTTTTTAAATTAAAATGCAGCACCAATATACAGCCCCCTCATAGTTTTATTATATAAAACCCACCCACCATAGTTTAATAAGAATCTGCCAGATATGTAGTTTAATAATACAGCTCCATGTTAATTTCAATAAAACATGTGGCCAGGAGGAAAGAAGAAAAGAAATATTCACCTCCGATCCTCTCCTCCAATAAAGGGATAATGGGATAGATTAATTAAAAAAAATAAGTCTATATAATTTATTTTATATTTATTTAGTTTGGTCTTTTTTTTCTATATCAGGCACTTTTCTCCTTTTAATGTTCTCTTTTTTTGTGTCTCTAGTCTCCCCTGCTGGCAGGACATCACTACTGCATGTGGCAGCCCTACAGATCACACATGAGCGACAATGGTAGGCAGCAGTTACGTAGCAGTAACATTGCAGCAAGGTGTTTATGACCGTTCTCTGTGACACCGATTATTATTATTAGCCATAAAAATATTTTCAGATGATCCTGTGCTGGTTCTGTGTTTGCCGTGGGATTTCCACTAATGAACATTGAAGATATATTTACTTGTTTAGTCTTCAAACCCTGGAGTGGAATGTCACACATCTCCTCTACATACTACATGGGAGCACAATCCTCACTGCTAAGGGCTTGCTGTGTAGTTTGTTTCATTTAGAACACATGGAAATCAATCACTGAAAAAACATAAAACACCCTATAAATTCTCCGTGCCCCTTCGCCTTGATCCTGGCACTCCCATTGCTAGCAAAGCAGCACGGAGCGAGGGGACAATTACGAGGCTGCTAATTATGAATGCCAGTGGTGGATTAAGTGTCCAATGGGCCAGGGCTGTCCACACTATTAGGGACCCCCTAGCATCCAAACCAACATGTGCCTGTATATTGGGACTAATCTATATCGTCTATATCCTTAATCTTGAACTGTTCTTAACAATAATTTAATGATGCACTTCAGACATACTCTTATAACCCATCTATTTAGGAAAGCAAATCACATTCCCTAACTACATGAAACAATCCACACAGACTACCGCCCAGACCAGATCTCCCAGACAGTGCAGGAGATCTGTACTGCTACCTATAGCTGACCCAGCCTTGTGCCCAGCTGAACTCCCCCTCATACTTTAAATACTTGTGTGTAAGCCGAGGCCTCTAATTCTACCACAAAAATGTCCACAGCAGATCCCCCCTTTTAAAAATAAATGTCCACAGAAGATGGCCCTCTTTAATGAATTGTTCACAGCAGATGCCCCCTTTAATAAAATGCCCACAACAGAGCTCATCTTTAATAAAATGTTCACAGCAGATACCCCTTTAATAAAATGTCCATGGCAGATGCCCCCTATACATAAATGTCCACAACAGAGCCCCCCTTTAATAAAATGTCCACAGCAGATAGCCCCTTCAATAAAATGTCCACAACAGATGCCCCTTTAATAAAATGTCCACAGCAGAGCCCCCCTTTAATAAAATGTTCACAGCAGATACCCCCTTTAATAAAATGTCCCCAGCAGAGCCCCTCTTTAATAAAATGTCCACAACAAATGCCCCCCTTAAATAAAATGTCCACCACAGATGCCCGCTTTAAAAAAATGACCACAGAAGATGCCCTCTTTACATAAATGTCCAAATCCCCCCCTATTACCGAAATGTCCACAGCAGGCCCCTCTTGCAAAAAAAAAAACATCTATGCTCAGCTTCTTCTCCCCAGCCCCGTGGCTCCATCTTCTCCTCCTACTGCCTGCACAGCACATGCACTATGACGTCACACGGCCACGACACTGGCACTTCATAGTGATGCGCCCTAGGAGAAGACAGAGCCTTGGTCCCAGAAAGAAGAAGCCGGAAGGTGAGCATAGATTGTTTTTCTTTAAGACTGAAGGTGGGTCTTCATATAGCCCCCAGGTATGGGTGGGCGTGAGCCCCTCGGAAGCCAACGGCCCTATATACCGCCAATATGAAGATCCACCATTGATGCCCGCCATCGCCACCTCCCTCTCCCATGCTCTTGCAACATCACCTCGCTCTCCCATGCTCAGAGCTTAAAGGGAACCTGTCATTGGGATTTTATATTTTGACCTAATGACAGGTCCCCATATGTTTTTAAATACTTATTTCCAATTTGACACAGGGACTGACTGCCTTGCACAGATGGCCCCCATGACTAGGTCTTCTATGATGGCAGTGAGCCAGGTATTCTTAAAAACTCAATGGAAACAAGAATGATAAAAAGAATTATAGAATTATAAAAGAAGCTTTGTAATTAATATTAAACAAGCATATGGGAACCTCTCGAACGTGAAATCATGATCACAGGTTTCCTTTAACCTTTTCGCGAGCCAGGATGTAATAGCACGTCACGCGTCGACTGCGGGGGCATGGAGAGGGCTCCGACATACATGGGGCATGTTTAAGTGATAAATTTACAGTAATAATAAGGTTTTTTTTCATCACCATTATGATAAAGTTATTTAGGTGGAGCATAAAAAAAAATTTTTGGACTACAACATTAGAACTATAACATTATGGTGCTAACTTACTAAGGGTCTTTGCATGCACTTTTGTCGGACTGTTCGCCGTTTTCAGGGTTTGCACGCTATGTCTGCTATGGGATTGTGTCACACGCGATCGTTTGCTGTTGCAGCTGTGCTGGCTTCCATGTGACACAAATTGAGGGGCGAGCCATCGGATGATCCGACTGATTCGGACTGAGTGCAGGATTTAAAATTCAAATTGTTTCGCAAGACAATGCACTTACATGCACCAGGAAGAAGTCGGTGAACTCTGTCAGACCTGAGCGGGGAAGAGACACATGCAGGATATCGGGCACGCGATCTTAGTGAATTAGTGCATTAACGTCGGACAACGCACTTTCGGTGAACTCCACGGACCAGGGAAAAAAATGTGCCCCTATATGTTGTTTTCAACAAAAATATACTGTATAATATTTGTTTAGTGAGACTATGAATTTATTCTAAGAAACAGTATTGCCTCCATCAGATCCTCCTTCACAGATGACCTCAGTCTGACCTAATTATTTTATACCTACAGAACAGCCTCTCTACACTAGCTTGGGTTGGTGGCAATGCAGTAACCACACAGGCAACATCTCTAACAATTTCCGGATATAGAGGTATGGCCTGATGAACAGTCAGTTTTTAATGAACAGTTGAACTTTCAATGTCAGACTTTTCTCTGGGAACATCTTACTCAGTGTTTCACATCACTGCACAGTAGTCTAGTAGTAGTAGTAGTCTAGCTAGATAAGGCCTCATTAACACGGCCCTGTGTTCACCCGGTCCGTATACCGGATGAACACAGGGCCTGGAGGGGGAAAGGTGAGCCCTCGTCACCCCTCTTCCCTCCATGGGGAGAAGATCGGCTGCGTCGCATATATAGGACATGTCCTATACTCTACGTCAAGGCCACCGGCACACAGTCACGGTGATGCACCGTGTGCTTACCGCGCCATGACCAGGGGCCATTGCAATCTATGGGGGCTGTAATCTGGTCGCAAGTCATGTGAAAATCATGATTGCGGGACCGATTGAATGTACCCTTTTATGAAGGCTTGGCTTCTATACCTATAGTAAACATGAACTGCAAATTAAAACATAAAGCTGTATACAGAGAGAACATACACTGGACAATCCTGCCTTCATCCAGTTTTCCTGATCACTCTAGTAGTTCTAAAATAAGTGTAGACACTTCACTACGAAACATGAGCAAAAAGTGCATCCATATTTATCTCAATTAGAAGCCTACATCCTTAGATCAGGAATAGGATAGATATTTATAGGATATTCCATAAATTCCCCAAAATCTGTTGAAAAAAATATTCAGCACATACTGCAGGGAACTAACTCTAACAATTTATCATATATTTTTGGAGTTGCTCCAATTTACGCTAAATCCTCCAAAATGGACTCCCTGAGTTTGACTCCACAGCCCTGCTCACCATAGTTATAGATAGATTATACTCCACCTTTCCCCATCTCAAAGCACAAGAAGCCCTATAAAATATAATATTAATAATTAACTCCCAAAGCCTATCTCTTCAAATCCTTATCAGCCCCTGCATGGGCAAAGCATTGATAAGGATCCTTATCTCTTGTTTTTCGGGTGGATGTGACAACTCTAAACTGCACCAGATTGCTGTCAAGTATTTATTTACCAGCCCTACTCGGTTTTCAAGACATTTACATATTTTACAACATTTCATCATCCACAAACTTATTAGGAAGTTTCTGTTTATTCAGGTCTCTATTATGTTAAGTACCTCCTAGCCGGAGATTGCCTACAAAGCCTCTTTCTTTTTTAGTGTAAAGTACCGAAAGTCATAATTTCCAGCTATCAATTTGTTATTTTTCCATCTTGTGTAGAAAGTGTGATCTCTTACTTCCCATGAAAATTTCCATCTCTGCTAAGAGGTGAAAAAGTATTCAGAACACATTATGTATCTTGGTCAACATTTTTAACTTGTGTTTATTAAGAACTTATTCCCATATATAAGACATATGCACAGAATATTCCATAAACACTTGATAGTTGCAGGTTCCACCTCTAGATCTCGTACCTCTCCTGAGAACAGGCGTCCCAAAGGTTGAACCTGCAGCTATCAAGTATTTTGATTTTTTGTGGCAACTGAGCCATAAATGCCTAAGATGAGATCAGGGGTACTGATTTCACAGAAAAGGGGTGGGGCAAAAATATGCAAATTGAACCTGTGCCTATGTCATTCTCTGTTTCTCTGTCCATAGAGTACGACAAAGGATGAGCTGATATGTCAGTTTGTTAATGTTATTTTTGGTTATATGAACAGTGGTGCATTCCATTCATTGACAGTATTAATTGAATTTTACCACACCCATCAGTCTCCTGCAGCCATTCTCCGGCTCATCAATAGTTAACTTGCTGTTACTGCCTGTTCTGGTCCAATCATTACCTGGGGCCAGGACCCTGACGTCAGGTAAGAGGTCTGCCTGCCCTAGGTTCTTTGCCTGCTATAGGGCTAGCAGTTGCTAAGCTCCTGGTTATCCTGTTATTCTGTATTTTGACCCTTTGCTTGTGTTCTGACTGGTCTTTTGGCTTATAAGTTTGTACTGCGTTTAGCCTCTTGGCTTTGACTCGGATTCGAAAAAACCATTTTTTGAGGCAAACAGGCAGGGACAGCTGGAAAGGGGGTTTAGTGTCAGGACCCACTGTCTTTGTCCAAGTCACCTATCCGTTTTCAGATCCTCCTAATACGAAATTTTTTCTAGTGTAAACTATGCCAAGGATAGCTATTGACCAAATTCAAGATCTTTGGTCTTCTTAATGGGGTATTCCCACAAAGACAAGGTTCTTAAATATATTCAGGATAGAAAAATAACACATTCTCTTATTCGCTGTTATTAGTAAACATACAGAATATCACAGATATAATTCCAACCTGTCTCTATCAGTCCTGGTGTATACAATTTTGGTTGCCCCTGGATATGACCTTAAATCTTCTAACTATGGTTGGATTCTCTCTTGTCAGCTGCAGTGCTTTTTGCATCCTGCCCCTCCCTCCTGCATTAAAAAACCACCTCAGACACAGGCAGAGACTTACTTTACAAGCTACAGACAGATAAGGTCTTTATCCGGGAGGGAGGCATATAGCAGATATGACTGTGTGTGTTATAGATGAGCTATCAGAGCTGAGAGTGTCATTGTGTGTTATATCTATCTCATGGATCTCATCGTCTCCCATCTTCGATCTGTCTCATCTCTCTTTCTATGTGTCAGTGAATGTTCAGAAGCTAAATAAAAGTGTAGATAAACTCTGTACCCTGATCATCTAAGTACATTGTCAGCACACAGAATCACACAGCACTAGAGGGATCATGCAGTGTCTGCTTAGAGAGTCCCGACCACACTCTCGGATCTTACACTGACCATCACTGAGTGATAGGAGCTAAAACAGCAATAAAACTGAGTAAAATTGTAAAGTATGGAGTTAAAAATGATCTTCATTGGGTAAACATCATCATGGGATTAACATTTGAGAGCTTTTTTCATGGGCAAAGCCATTTATTAATAGCGTTCTTCTCATTGAAGAGAGTTGTGCGCTTAACGTTTGACTTGACAAGTTATCACGGACCTATATAAAGGACATCCCATTGTGGAATGTACTGCATTGTATTTGTGACCACCACCCTTTGTGTTTTTTGTTGTTTTTGTGGTTTTATCATGTTTTTAACATATCTTTGGAGTGTTGATTCGTTATAATAAAGTTTAAACTGATTTCATAGTCATATAACATTCTTGTCCCCTGACAATTATTGACTATTTGGATCTTGTATACTGTTTTTTGGTATTCATCTCTTGATTGGTATAGGGATCGTTGTAAATTGCAGAGGGTATCTTTGTTGGTACTTATTATATAAAGGACAGGTTTGGTATTAATAACATGACTGGTTATCACAAGTAACTAGACAAGGCTTGCTAATAATCACAGATGTGCAAAAACTTCACTGATCCAAGATGCTAAGGACATTTTTGAATAGAAGATGCAGGAAGCTGGAGCCATATGACGGAGATCACATCCCTGCTAATCTCATTGTTATGGTGGTTCCTCGGACAGCTCACACAATGGATGTAATGATTGTTCCGTAAATCAGCTTTCCCCACAGGGCCATTCTGTTTATACAAAGTACAACACATCATATATTAACCCTATTGTCACCACTACTGTAGCTGAATGAAGACCATTATCAGGAAAATCATCTTTTAATTTTCCTCCCAGTGATCCCCAAATTTTCATACTTTCATGTATTTATAATGTTTTTATTACTACTTTTATACATTAGAAATACTTCCAAATTTTGTGTCGCCATATTTTAGGAGCCAAAGCCTTTTTTTTCCGACTTATTTTTTGTTTAATGATCTTCTTTTCAGAAACAGGCAACTTTTTTTTTGATAGACAATGTAAACATAAAAAATATGTGGTATGCATAACATGATAATAAATAATGTGACCGACACAAATAGTATGAAAAGAGTGTTTCAGCGGCAGCACGGTGGCTTAGTGGTTAGTATTACAACCTTGCAGTGCTAAGGACCTGGGTTCAAGTCCCAGGGTCAACATCTGCAAAGATGTTGTATGTTCTCTCCATGTTTGTGTGGGTTTCCTCCGGGTCCTCCAGTTTCCTCCCACACTCCAAAACATACTGGTAGGTTGATTA
Source organism: Engystomops pustulosus (assembly GCF_040894005.1). Classification (NCBI taxonomy): domain Eukaryota; kingdom Metazoa; phylum Chordata; class Amphibia; order Anura; family Leptodactylidae; genus Engystomops; species Engystomops pustulosus. Next base: position 148,635,743 of record NC_092416.1, on the reverse strand, counting down.
GATTGTGACCTCCATGGAGACAGAGACTGATTTGGCCAGCTCTGTGCAGTGCTGCGTAATCTGTAGGTGCTATATAAATAAAATAATAATAATTATTTTTTGTTTTAACATTTCATTTACATCAAGCATGATAACCCAGGCATTCTTACTCATAGACCCTTGCACCATGACTGTGGTAATCTTATATTTCTTATCCATTGTCTTCTTCCTTCTAAAATGAGCCAGAAATGCTCCGGGGGGCATTACCAGAGCCCATCCTTCCTGCAGCTTCAGAGGCTGTTACACTGTTTGGCAGTGCTCCCCCTCCCACTATGTGAGCAAGCAGGAAGTGCTGATGGAGCAGAAGAGATAGTGGGACAGTATAACAGCCTGTAAAACTGCTCATTGGCATAATTTTAAAAGTTGATTTTAGAAAGAAGGAGGCAACATATAACAAATATAAAACGATTATCACAGTCACAGTGTCTGGATCTATGAGTCCCTGGGTTATCATGATAGATTTCCATTAAGTATTTCCGTTGAGTATAGCTGTCAGTATACCCTGCAGGCAGCTAATAAAACACAGCGATTGTGGGAGTATATTACATGTGCCTTATGATACACTGGCTGTTGGCTTAAAAGTGTAATATCACCATTCCAATAAGTAGGGTGCAATTCAGCCTGGATCGCACCCTACTTACTGGAATGGTGATATTATGATAAAGCTTTAATTATTGATGATTAGTTGAGTAGGATAATTTGATTTTAATGTGTTTTCTGCATCAGAATTAGCATAGAAAATACCTTATTTTAATGTAAACTCAATATTAGCTGTTTCTACTGCAAAGTACACAACAGAATTTTCCAACATGTATTATCCATGTGTGAACATACCCTTACTTATCACAGCATGAGCTTCTTAACAATGAAAGGCAGCAAGGGGTATTATTCACAGTCCTATTTGCAATCACATCCAGAGGGCTGTGGCCTGTTTTCAAATTTAGCCGAAACAATAAAAAGGAAATGGAATGACTGAATCATGGGCTCTTGTTGATGCCAAGCATAGATTTTTTTTAGTGTAATGGTAGCCTAAGTGTGTAAGGACAGTTTCTTTGACTGTATCTGAATGCAGAAAATATCTGGCCCCATTGATACAGGATTTGATTAATTTTATACAGCTTTTGTATTTTATTAAAGAACCTACCCTTTTTTACCTTCTTTATGTATTTAATTTTTATTGTAAACTTTTGTACCTCATTTACAAGGGGATACAATAGCCTTGTGGGGGGCAGCAGCCACCTGTTGAGCTGTAATAGGTCTGATAAGATATATAATATATGTATACACATAAAGGGGCATATTTATCAGGGCCTCTGCACCACGTCAGGGCGTGGGCATGAAGGGGGGGTGCCACCAGCCGAGCAGCGGGTGCGGACGGTCAGGAGTGGGTCAGCGTGTCGCGTTACTTGCCCCGCGCCGGCGCACTCGCTGCTGCTGGCGAATTTTCACATGTGAAAAGTCGCCGGCTGTGTTTATTCCGCTGCGCTGCGCAGCACCCTGCCCAATACATCAAGATACAGGAGCCTCTTGATGTATTGTGCTGTGAAAATGCGGTGGCAGAGCTAACATATGCCGGCGCACAGATATATACTCCATATACTCTATATAATCAGTACATACATCTTCTTTGGAGCTTGCTTAGACTTCCGTATTTTTTGATCTTCTGATCATCTGTTTGTCACTTGATTCAGTACCGCATTGTCCTCTTGGTTTTGAACCGTATTTGTGTTTATTTTGTCCTGTTTTTGTCTCTGTGTTTTCACTTTGGTGCAGTGAGGGGACATCAACTAGTTATCACCTATCATGTAGGGTAGGATAGGCAAGTAGGTAGGGACAGCTGGGGTGGTCTAGCTGTAGGGCGCACTGTTGATGTCTGTCCTTTAGTTTTCCAACTTATTGTCCATTGCTAAACAAAAGCATTACATGTGTTCACTCCCAGTAAGAGTTAAGCAATAAAATCTCCAAAAATTACCTTAACTTCTGTAGCCCAAAGTAGCCCAGTGACTTGAAATGCAATTAGTGAAAAATTTAAAAAGTGCACTTATCACTTGGGTGGTAGCCATTTAAACAAAAAATACTTATCTGTCTGCATCATCTTCCAGATCCTGGCACATGTCTTCATTAGTTTTGTCAAGGTCAAGATGGCACTGCTGTGCATCTGCTCTGTCTTTTTTTTTTCTTGCAAATTTTTAAAATTTTTTTAACACAAAACTATATAAATTTTCTATCATGATTGTACTGACTCATGGACTGCAAAGTGAAATCTGTAAAAAAAAAAAAAATTCATCAAAAAAGCGAAATTGCATTGGTTTTGCCAATTCCACCATATTTGTAATTTTTTGACATTCCCAGTACAGGGCACAGAATATGTGTCACGGCTGCCTCTGCCTCGGCCTCACTTCCTGTGTCCCCTGCCGGATCTTCATGCCGTGTGCCATAGAGAAAGCTTGTTCCCTATGTTCTCTGCATTTATTGTGATTTCCCATTGTGACCTCGATTCCGATCCTTACTTCCATCCCATGTTGCCTGTCCTGACTTTCTGCTTAGTCCCCATCTTTGATTCCCTGCTGCCTGTCCACGACTCTGTCTCTGCCTAACGATTCTGCACCTCGCCTAAGCTGCACCGCGGACAAAGTCGCGCCTATGGAGCAACCTGGTGGTACCGCGCCGCAGCAAGTCCAACCTGTATTGCGACGGGCTCTGGTGAAAATTGGGTGCCACTTGGACTCCGCTCCCAGGTGTCGGCTTACGTCATCATGTGCAGTGGTCGAGTGGCTACACTAGAACCCGGATGCCTGACAGTATGAAATTTATGGGCATATATCCATTCTTCAGTGGGCAGGAATGTATTTTTATTCAACCAAACATCAACCTGCATAAAAGGTTATCCAACAAAAAATCCATTGATGTGGGATATATACAGGGTGTACAATTCGGAAACCTTATATATACTGTATATATGCACGCACATAAGTAATTAGAGTGCGCTCTTTCACATTTTTGCACTTACCCCGGTGTCATTTGTGTAAACATACAGAACTCTTGAACACCCTTTGGGTAATTCAGTTGAGTAGGATAAAAACTCTCCTTCATTTTTTCCACCATTGGAATGTGTGATCTCCCACTTTGGGCTCTCCCATTGCAAATACTCTCCTCTTGCCTTATCTCTGCATAATACAAACATTAGTCAGAGGGGCCAGACCTGCTCTGGGATTCCGATTCACTAGGCAGAGTTCAGGAATAAACACATTTATGGCTTCAGCCTTTCCATTTTCCTTATGTTGTTGCTGGAAACCTGCTGTTTCCGGGAACCCTGCCAAAAGGGATTGCCTTCATACAGATTTAACTCTTAAGACCCCGCCATCCTACCTAACCCAGATGTTATCACACGACTCACCATTTTTCATTTTCTCAGATTTGAAATTGTTCCTTGCACTGGGAACCACAGAATGCACTTGTTATGATGTAGCTATCAGAGACACCTCATTACCCTTTACATATTTAGACCGAAGTATCTGAAGGATCTACATAATCCCTGCCTGTACCATGAAATACCAGGTGATTCTCTGAACTCTGAGGGATTAGTTCACATCTCCGACAGAGGCTACTGTTATTCCGCTCTGTTACAGCAGCAGAAATTATGGCGGTTATAACAGAGGACATAAAGGACACTCAACCGCGCCATTGACTAAATCGCGATCCGCTACGCTTCTTATGTGCTGTACATTATTTTGTTGTATGAAAAAGGATAATATGGGACAGAGTCTCTAGCATAGATGTGAATTTAGCACTATCATGCATTGCCTTTAAATTATGGAATAAGGGCCGTTCCACACTTGCGAGTGTGATGCGATGAACTCGCATCACACTCGCAACGCATGCTGCCGGGAACGCACGGCCCGAACGCCGCACACCGGGACTGAACTGACATGCTGAGTTCACTCCCCGTGTGCAGCGTTCGGGCCGTGGGATGCAAAAAAGTTTTGTACAAACTATTGCTCTGATTGTTCACTATTGGTAGCTTAAAGGGGTTGTCCACTTTCTGCAACTGATAGTTTGTTTGTGTAATGAAAAGTTATACAATTTCCTTATATACTTTATATAAATTCTTAACAGTTTTCTAGAACTCCGCGTGCTGTTTGTATGAAGCAACATTGTTTACTTCTGGTGGATAGAAATCTGTCCCTGGTCATGGCTCATTATATCCCTGTTCATGTAATGTCATATAGGTGCACAGCTCGTAGTATCCCTAGTCATGTGATGTCACACTGGTGCACAGCTCGTTATATCTCTGATCATGTGATATCAGACAGGTGCATAGCTGGTAATATCCCTGATCATGTGATGTCACACAGATGCACGGCTCATTATATCCCTGTTCATGTGATGTTACACAGGTGCACGTCTCATTATACCCCTGTTCATGTGATGTCACACAGGTGCACAGCTTGTAATATCCCTGGTCATGTGATGTCACACAGGTGCACAGCTTGTAATATCCCTGGTCATGTGATGTCACACAGGTGCACAGCTCGTAATATCCCTGATCATGTGATGTCACACAGGTGCACAGCTCGTAATATCCCTGGTCATGTGATGTCACACAGGTGCACAGCTCGTAATATCCCTGGTCATGTGATGTCACACAGGTGCACAGCTCATAATATCCCTGGTCATGTCATGTCACACAGGTGCATAGCTGGTAATATCCCTGGTCATGTCATGTCACACAGGTGCACAGCTCATTATATCCCTGTTCATGTGATGTCATACAGGTGCACGGCTTGTTATATCCCTGATCAAGTGATGTCACACAGGTGCATAGCTGGTGATATCCCTGGTCATGCAATGTCACACAGGTGTACGACTTGTAATATCCCTGGTCGTGTGATGTCAAACAGGTGCACAGCTCGTTATATCCCTGTTCATGTGATGTCACACAGGTGCACAGCTCGTAATATCCCTGGTCATGTCATGTCACACAGGTGCACAGCTCATTATATCCCTGTTCATGTGATGTCATACAGGTGCATGGCTTGTTAGATCCCTGATCATGTGATGTCACACAGGTGCATAGCTGGTGATATCCCTGGTCATGTAATGTCACACAGGTGTACGACTTGTAATATCCCTGGTCGTGTGATGTCACACAGGTGCACAGCTCGTTATATCCCTGTTCATGTGATGTCACACAGGTGCACAGCTCGTAATATCCCTGGTCATGTGATGTCACACAGGTGCACAGCTAGTAATATCCCTGGTCATGTCATGTCACACAGGTGCAAGGCTCGTTATACTGCTGAGAGTAATCAGAGCTGTGTGATGTAACGAGCCGTGCACCTGTGAGACATCACAAGACCAGAGACAGATTTCTATCCACAGGAAGTAAACAATGAAGCTTCCTATAGAGTGACAGCAAGCAGAGATCTAGAAAACCAGGAGGAATTGATAAAGAAAGTGATTGGAAAATGGTATAACTTTATATTACACAAACAATAACATTTATTTTCTAAAAGTGGACAAATGCCAATCCTGTGATACCATATTATTTTGTCTAAGTATATAAGATTAATGTTTAGATGTTTGTAGCAGTCTGATTTCAGTTTTTTTTGCAAAAATGTTCAAATCCCCTGGGTTGGCATAGATACAAAAGAAAAAATACCAGCAGCCGCCACTAGAGGGAGAATAGCCACTAACTGCATAGTTTCTACATTAATCTCAATTGTAAAGCAGTGGGCAATAAGCTCCACTTGGGTGTGGCTGCCGTCTGCCATTATGTTATAGTTATTATATGTACAGTGTGGTTTTCTACTCAATTTTCTTGCAAAGAAACAATGTCTATATAACAATTGTCTATTGGAAGTGGAGGGGATAAGGAGCAGCCGTGACAAAATGTGCCTTATAATTCATACAGGTCAGTCATTTATATGATCCTGATGATGTGAGAAGGGTAATTAGATGAGCAGATTCTTTTCCACTCTGTGTATGTTGTAGTATATTAGAGAGCATATCAGCTAGTCCTTATTTGCAAGCTATGGGACAACTGAGAATAAGAGGTAGAGTCTGCAGATGGGAAAACTGCTAGAAAATAAAAGTCAAATAACAGAGTTTATTTGAGTCTTGATGTGCATATTGTACAACTGATTAATGCATAGATTAGGTGTCTAATGTTAACCTTTGAATCAAATTTATTTTTCAGAAATGAATAGAGCAGATGATAATAGTAACCGCATAGGGGCTCATTTACTAAAGGTCGCTCTACTTTTGTCGGACTGTTCACCTTTTTTGAGGCTTACACAGCTTGTCTGTGCTGGGATTTTGGAGCATGTGACCCTTTTTTGGCGCAGCTGCGCTGGCTTCCATGCAACACAAGTTAGGGGTTGTGCCGTCAGACGATCCGAATGATTCGGACTGAGCGCGGGATTTAACTTTCAAATTGTGTTAAATGCAATACTAAAAAAAGGTTAACTCTCAGCGGGGAAGCGACACATGCAGGATATCAGGCGCACGATCTTAGTGAATCGCGGCACAGTGCATTATTGTCAGACAATGCACTTTCTGTGAACTCCAGTGACCGGGTAAGTTAATGTGCCCCATGGCGTACATACTTCATTGAGTATAACACTTTCTCTGTGCCTTTTTTCTCTCTCTCCTGTAGTGAGCAGTGTATGTAAAAGCATTTAGAGGTACCTCCACTTCAGAAAGTTAAGAAGACTAAGGATTTAGATCCACCTGCACTGGGGATGTATGATGGATGTTGTAGTGTAGACCAACATATGCAAAATATGTTTCCTGTGATTGGTGCAAGTAATCACTGCTGGTGATTTACGCCACTATTAATTCTAATTTTGGCGGTACAAGGGTTAAAGATACTTACAATAGGATACCAATATCGCTCAGAGGCCTCAATTTGATCAATTAGTACAATACAATAATTGTTCACTCTATCAGTTATCCAAGACTATGAGAAATAATATTCTTTGGTCTGGGGAGGCAAAGATTGATCTTCTAAGCTGTATGTGTGGAGAAAACTAGACACTGTTCATCACCTGCCAAATACAATCCCAACAGTGACACATGGTGGTGGCAGCATCCGTATGGGGGCAGGGACAGGACCACTGGGTGTAATTGAAGGAAAGATGAATGCAGCCAAGTACAGAGATATCCTGGATGAAAACCTCTTCCAGAGTGCTCTGGACCTCAGACTGGGCTGAGGTTCGCCTTCCAACAATACAATGACCCTAAGCACAGAGCTAAAATACCAAAGCAGAGGCTTCAGAACAACTCTGTGACCATTCCTGACTGGACCAGCCAGAGCCCCGACCTAAACCCAATTGAGCATCTCTGGAGAGACTTGGAAATGGCTTCCACCAATGTGGAGAGGGCCTGCGAGGAGGAATAGCAGAGGATCCCCAAATCCTGGTGTGAAAAACTTGTTACATCATTCGCAAGAAGATTCATGGCTGTACTATCTCCAAAGTTTTTTTTGTTTAATAAATTAGCAAAAATTTCTATATTTCAGTTTTTTTTCTGTCAAGATTGGTGCAGAGTGTCGATTAATGAGCAAAAAAAAATTTTACTTTTTTGATCTTTACAATTGGCTGCAATGAAACAAAGTATGAAACATTTAAAGGGATCTGAATACTTTCGATACGCACTGTACGGCTGCATTTACAGGACCTTCATGGGGATGTATATATGTCCTCATAGACGGCAATAAACCCTCGGTGGCACCGGAACATGCTCTGTCTTTCCCCATGTGCACAGCTGTGCATCCCAATGGAGAGCGGAGGGGTGCACAGTGCTCACCCCTCCTTCCCTTCGACGTGTGTCCCAGGCTGACATATGTTAGTGTGAATGTAGCCTAAACCTGAAAGGATTTAAGTATCAGTCGTGTTGATGGGTAGCCTAAGGTGCACCTCTCTTTAGCTCTTCACCTGCTTTAATATTCCTATCAAATCAAATCATTATCATTCTTCATGATTTTAACTTTTAATTTTATAAAAATTAAACTTTATAAAATTCTTCTAATTCTTTCTATATCTGAGTTAATCTGCTGAAAATAGCTCTATCTAAATCCTTCTCTCATCCTCTCCGAGCTGAACTTTCATGTTGATCTGGAGGAGTGCACTTCACAGCTATGTCCGGAATGTGACTGATCATTGCCTATCACCCCTCTTGCCCTTTCATAACTGGCACCTTCTTTGTCAGGTACCTGGAGAGTGTTGAGCAGGGCAAGAGCGTCAGAAATTCCATTCCCTCCCAGCATTCCAAGCAAGCTCGGTCACCATGGAAATCTCCTTAAATTGTACTGGGAGAGGCTGCCTGGGTCAGAACTCCAGGGGCTCCTCAAACTTTCTCACTGTATTGTGAAGGGGAGGGAGATCAAGTACCAACCAGCAAACCCAGATTCCTGCTGCTGGGCAGGGCATATGTCGCCCTCCCAACGAATAAGTATCCAAATAGAGCAGAGAAGCAGTGTTATCTTTTTTGGAGAAAATATTTTATTCTTGCAATGTGCCCCTTAACCTTATCTGTCACATACTTCATGCATTTATTCACTTTTAACCCCTATTTCACAATATACTTCTAGAATGTAAGACATTGTCTACTCAGGGCACATTACAACTTATGAACTTTATCTTCCAGACACTACAGAGAGCAGGATAAACATGTCTGTATGGTCACCCATTATTTTTAGAGAAAAATGCTTAAGGGGATGTTAGTTACATCTTTTTAAAGCATAAAGTATGTCAGAGAGCACCCTCCTTTCCAATCACCTCCATCAATGGTAACATGCCTTGTACATAGTGTCCTATCTGCAGCAAGCATATTATAGTGAAGGTACCTGCAGGCAGCACATTATAGAGCAGGAGGAGCTGAGCGGATTGTACATAGACTCCTATCTGCAGGCATCGCATTATAGGGCAAGAGGAGCTGAGCGGATTGCACATAGTGTCCATCATGTAACAAAGCAGGAGGAGATGAATAGATTGTACATAGTTTCCTAACTGCAAAATGATGTTACAGAGCAGGAGTAGATAAGTATATTGTATAAAGTGTCCTATCTGCAGGCAGCACATTATATAGCAGTAGGAGTTGAGCAGACTGTACTTAGTGTGCTTTCCGCCAACAGTATGTTATAGAGCAGAAGGGGCTGAGAAAATTGTACAACACGTCCTATCTGCAGGCAGTAAGTTAAAGAGCAGGAGGAGCTGAGCAGATTGTACATAGTGTCCTATCCGCCAACAGTATGTTAAAGAGCAAGAGGGGTTGGACAGATTGTATATAGTGTCCTATCTACAGGCAGCAGATTATAGAGCAGGAGCAGCTGAGCAGATCCTAGATAGTCTCCTATCCACCAACAGTATGTTATAGAACAAGAAAAACTGGGCAAATTGTACATAGTGTCCTATCTGCAGGCATTGGGGCAGATTTACTTACCCGGCCCATTCGCGATCCAGCAGCGCGTTCTCTGCGGTGGATTCGAGTCTTCTGGCGGTTCACTAAGGCAGTTCCTCCGACGTCCACCAGGTGTCGCTGCTGCGCTGAAGTCCGCCGAGGCCCGCCGGAGTTCACAATCCTATACTTGCTGATGGAAAGTGCGTAAGTGCGTGTCCCGCGACACTTTTTTAAAAAAAATGTGGCGGTTTCTCTGAATCCGTCGGGTTTTTGTTCGGCCACGCCCCCCCCCCCATTTCCGTCGTGTGCATGCCGGCGCCGATGCGCCACAATCCGAAAATATTCAGGTAACACGTCGGGAAAACGCGAACGGGCCCTTAGTAATTGACCCCCATTGTGTCATAGTTATATTATATTTTTGTGGGGAAACATTCAGTACAACTTATCATTTATTTATTTGTATCTTTGCTCTTTCTATATTTAGGAGCGGTTCACTTGTAATGTGGGGGGTCCTATTCACAACTAATAGTCCTCCAGATATGACCTTGCATACAATAATAGATGCCAATAGATCAGGCACTTCACATCTTTAGAAAATAGCTTTTTAACCTAGCACTAGAACATTCATAATACAAGACAAGTTATACTTAAAGGGATTGTCCCCGGTTTTATTGTTATCCACTATCCACCGGCCAGTGGAATACAATCTGATCAGTGGACTGTGACTGCTTGGACCTTTAACAATCACAAGAATGGGGATTCCATCTAATTGATGGAGTGGTGTCATTGCACCATCTATGAGAATAAAGTAATAGCCATATACAGTGCTGGGCAGGGCAGGAGAAAATGAAGAAATATACAGTGATTGTTAAAATCCCTATCCTGAGGAAGGCATGTAGCTCTATGTAGCTGGTCCTGGCAGGGAACCACATCTATTAACTCAGAATTCCCCATCAAAGTCCATGAAAATGACTACTAAAGCAGATACCCATGTAATGTCAGACACTTTTGTGTTACTTTTGCAGTATTCCTGTTTTCGTTACAGTTTATGTAAAGACGTGTATCCATATAAGAAGAGTCTCACTTTGGCAGGATCCTCCTGGAAACAAGGCTGATCTTGCACAGAGTGTTCGTCTACTTTACTAAAGAATGTATCAAGTAGGTTTCAATGAACAATGGGTGTATTTAGGAACAAGCTGCTGTGGAGTGTGTGGGCCCATGTGGAGTAATGCTGCACTGACTGCTAGATCAGTATACAGCAAAAGCCATAGTCACATATATTAAATAAAGGGGTTTTCTGGCTCCAAAACTGTAAATGTGTGTATAATACACGTCATTCTTAGTGGTGTCAGAGTAGGAAACCACTCCTGTATATATAGGTCAAAAAGCAACTCAGCCCTCGGATTAGATGCAGTGAAAGATTTATTTTATTTACAACTGTGTAATCCTCTATATAGTTTGCGACGTTTCGGCCAACAAATTGACCTTCTTCAGACACGGTTTGCAATAGAACAGGCATATAATGTAAATGGAGGGCTCCAAGTCGGTTTTTCATAGTCCTGCTGTTACTAACAACACACAAAGATTTGGTCACACAGATTGCCAAAGCCAATACCCTAAGGCTACATTCACACTAACGTATGGGGGACGTATATACGGCCGACGTATATACGGCCGATATACGTCCCCCATACACTTCTATGGGCGCACGGCACCCTACGGGAGCGGTACGGTGCCGCACACGTGCGGCACCGTACCGTTCCGTACCCGGGAAAAAGATAGGACCTGTCCTATCTTTTCCCGTAATACGGCGCCGTGCGCCATAGGTTGCTATGGAGAGGGGCGGGGGTGAGCTGCGCTCACCTCCTCCTCCTCTCCCCGTACACTGCCGTTGCCCGCTACGGTACGGTACGGGCGGGCAACGGCAGTGTGAATATAGCCTAATAGTTAGGGGGACAGGTAGGCCATCTAATATAGATAAAATCATGCTTCCCCGATGTATTTTAAGGAATATAATAATAATAATAATCTTTATTTATATAGCGCCATCATCTTACGTAGCGCTTTACAAATCATAGGGGACAAATACAAATATAATATAACATGACAGAGCACAAACATTCTTATGGAACAAAAGGAGTGAGGTCCCTGCTCGCAATAGCTTACAGTATATGAGGAGGAGGGGGTGACATAAGAGGTAAAATAATATATAATGGTCAAGCCATTCTTCATAAGGGAATAGAACAAAATATAGTAAATAGAAGTGCTGTTGCTTGACCCAGTCATCAACCGTCCAGGGTGAATGGGACTCCAGAGAAGCTTGGTGACTGCTGGTTGCTGGATAACAGATGGGAGGAGGACACAGGGCGGGTTAGTAAAAAAAAAGAGTTAAAACTTCATGTAGGTAACGAGTGTTATAGGCTTGCCTAGAGAAATGGGTTTTAAGAGCACATTTGAAACTTCGGAGGTTAGGTGTTAGTCTGATAGTCCGGGGCAGTGCATTCCATAGAATGGGTGCAGCTCTAGAGAAGTCTTGGAGATGCGAGTGGGAGGTCCGCACTAGGGTAGAGGTTAATCTAAGATCACTGGCGGATCTAATTTCAACTTGATATACCATAAAAGCTTATGGGGAATGAACCAGTGTGATCCCAGAGTCAGGCGGTGTTGATTATGTGAGTAGTAATTCTAGAATTAAAAGAGAAACACCTTCCATCCAGTATAGGACTAAGGTACACCAGTTAGTAGAGTGTGGAATCCAAACAGTATTAAAGGTAAGTCATCAAAAACAAGATCCACTTCTTAAATACCTGTGCAAGCAGTTGGAACCTAAAAGAACCTGCAAAGTCCGACAGAAAACTGGTGCAAGGTTATAAGGAAATGTACCCCAATGGGCACATTCATTAATGACTTTCTGCCACTTTTTTGGCCTATTTTTTTCCCTTGCAGGCTATTTTTATGAAGTGTTGGCATCACAATATTGACCCTTTCCCGACACTTTTTGGCCTTTTTTTGACCTTGCACAAAATTCTACCATCCCAGTGTAAATTACCGTACAATTTGTGCAACAAAAAGAAAGACTCTGCGTCCCAATTAATGAATGCCCCCCAATGTGTGCATTTCTTTTTAAGAGGTCCTAGCCCCAGAAGAAGCCAAGTACACTTGGCAAAACACCTGTCTGGACATACAGTCCAATTTACAGGGTCACATACCAAACAGAGACAGAGCAGACAGGATCATAGTCTATGTGCTTATAAAATGGCAGTGTGTTGTCCACCTGGACGTTTAGGCTACATTCACATCCTGTTTTTTGGTATATGCTCAGCATATATGCCAGGAAAGTTCCCAAACATATATACTGAGCCTATGAGTAGTAGTACTGTGTTGTGTCCATATATACAGAATAGGAGTAGTAGTACTGTGCTGTGCTCATATATACAGGATAGTTGGAGTACTGTACTAATATATACAGGATAGGAGTATTAGTACTGTACTCTCCCTTTATATACAGGATAGGAGTAGTAGTACTGTGCTGTGCCCATATATACAGGAAAGGAGTAGTAGCACTGTGCTGTGTCCATATATACAGGATAGGAGTAGTAGTACTGTGCTGTGCCTATATATACATGACAGTAGTAGTAGTACTGTGCTGTGCCTATATATACATGACAGGAGTAGTAGTACTGTGCTGTGCCTATATATACATGATAGGAGTATTAGTACTGTGCTGTGCCCATATATACAGGGTAGGAGTATTAGTACTGTGATGTGCACATATATACAGGATCGGAGTAGTAGTACTGTGCTGTGTCCATATATACAGGACAGGAGTAGTTGTACTGTGCTGTGTCTACATATACAGGATATGAGTAGTAGTAGTACTGTGATGTGCCCATATATACAGGATAAGAGTAGAGGTACTATGCTGTGCCCATATATACAGGATAGCAGTTGTAGTACTGTGCTGTGCTCATGTATACAGGATAGGAGTAGTAGTAGTACTGTGCTGTGTCTACATATTTAGGATAGGAGTAGTAGTAGTAGTACTATGCTGTGCCCATATATACAGGATAGCAGTTGTAGTACTGTGCTGTGCTCATGTATACTGGATAGGAGTAGTAGTAGTACTGTGATGTGCACATATATACAGGATAGGAGTAGTAGTACTGTGCTGTGCCCATATATACAGGGTAGGAGTATTAGTACTGTGATGTGCCCATATATACAGGATAGGAGTAGTAGTACTGTGCTGTGCTCATATATACAGGATAGTTGTAGTACTGCACTACATAACGGTGTTATCTTTAGTTGCACAGTGTGGAGATGTGCCACACAGAGATGAAGGTATCTGGTAGAAAATTCTCCAGTGATAAGGAAAAAAAGGGAGAAGTCGTCTTGCGTCTTGAGGTACTGAATCCCACTTCTGAGTCTGATAACTGTAATTACTGACTAACTATCTAGACCAGTGGTGGTGGCACTCAGAGCCCTCTATATGGGCACCCTTGCCATCACTTCAGGACAGGTTATGCCAGACAGGACTCAGGGCCTTTTGCAGTCCGAGGCAGCCCAGGACCCTAGAAGGAAGCTACAATGATAATGCAAACTTCTACTCCTTCTTTCTACTGTATTGGTGTCCTCAGGTGACTATTCAATTTAAACCTGTGAACGAGCAGGGAGTAATAAGTTACCACTTTAATTGTAGCACTGACACTTTGTGAAAAATACGTGGGTTTTGGTTGTAGTTCGGGCACTCGGCGTCTAAAAGGTTTGCAATCACTGATGTCAGTGCCTTGTCTTCTTTTGTGCTGCAAAGAACATACGGATGAGGTGAAGGGTTATAGTTAGTTATTCTTATTGGTAAGTTAGTGCTCAGCCACTGTGAACTCCTGTGAAATAACGAATATTTCTAGGCAGCAGTATGGTGGGCCCCCAGAATCAATTTCTATGGTGGGCCCCGGGCACCGACCCTGCTTTTTGTCTTTGTCAATCCTGCTCCATCCTGGTGAGCAATGTATACGCCCAGTGGAGGCGAAGAGGATGGATGCAAAGTATTGCATCCATCTCCTGGCCTCCTCTAAGAATATAAATTGCCCAGCAGGGAGAAGGTTCCCCGTGACGTTGCTGTCCACATAAAGACAGTGGGGGCATTTATTATTTTCGACTTTTAAACAGTAAACTAGCGGAATTATTTTTTCCCTTGCTGCACTTATGCATTAAGTGTCAGCGCCAAAATTGTGGCACTGCTTTTCCGTTGCATCTAAGTTTCCTACTCATTTTTTTTACACAATTTTTGGCACACAATCAGATAGCTGGTCTAGGAAGTTCTATTTCACCTTAATGAATGTCGAGACAGTTAAAATATTTTTGTTTGTGCGCCAATTCACTAATCCCTTGCGCCAGAAACTTACATCCGATGACACTGTGCGCCCAAATTGCTAAATGCAGAACAGTGACATCACACCCTGAACATTGGCAGCAGCCATTCATTGGCTTTTTTTTCCGCTTCCAGGAGGGTGGGAGGTACAGGGCAACGTATCTCATTGATTGAGCTTACATTGGGATACGTCCTTGACCTCCATTGTAAGGACACGTAGGGAATCCTCCAGATGTATCCTTACAGCAGATTAGAAAAATGAGTTGTTCACCCTATGGCATACATTTTTGGAAGAATATCTGACATGTTTATGACTTGTTTATTTCTATGCCCTTTCTAGGGAAATGAGGGGTTCATACATGTATATTTTTTTAGATCCCATATGGAAACCAATTGGATACAAGCTGTTTAGGTGCTGGCGTTGGGTACAGGCTTCACTGCAGCACTTTAAACGCTGACAACTGCGATCAGCGCTGTTACTACAGACACCTTCCCTATATGGAGAGGGAAGTTCATACAGCTCTGACTACACTGTGTCATACTAATATGCCACATGGGCATAAAATCCGGTCCTTGTTCTATGATCATTGATAATATTAGTCTGCATATGCTGTTTTTATGCAGCATGGTGCTATTATTCATTACTATGTGATGATCATGGTAGTGGATTGCATGAGGGGGGGGTGAGCTTTTGAGATGTTTTTAAAGAAATTTGCACTTAATTCACTAGGCCTGTGAATCCAAAGTGCATTGATTGAAGGGACCCCATTTGTGAAATTGAATGCCTGTTGGGAAGGTTAAGTGATCCCACTGCGAACCTAAATCCTTTAAAATCATAGACGAAAAAGTGTCTCTTGTGGCAAAGTGGAGATGCGAGTCTAAGTAAACAAGTGGATACTTTTGAGGCATAAGTAAAAGAATCCAAAAAAGAAAGAACCATACAATTCTGGTATACAATTTGTAGGGCCAGAGAACATTTGCCTTCTGCTCTGCACTTTGAGGTGGAGCCACCAAAGCTTCTTTAATACCTGTTCCATTAATTCAGCTTCTAACAGATTGAAGTTTGCCCTGAAACTACCCTATAGAACTTGGAATCCCCTGACAGGCGCAGGGAGTTTTCCTAGAGGGGAAACATCTGAATGTTAATGATTTCAAGCACTTTTCCACTAGCAGAGTTTTCCATTCTCCTTCCAGTGGAGCCCACCCACCTGCCACATAGTGATCTACAAAAACTCACCCGCCTAGTTTTCTATTCATATCCAAAACTTCCCAACATTATATTGCTTACCTAGATACATACTCTACTGATATGATTATGATACAAATAATAATCATCTTGATATGTCATATGATTATTTTTCAACATGAGGGGGTAATTTGATAAGAATGAACACAACTAAATATTATGTAGTGATATCAAATATAAACTGGATTGTCATTTGTTTATACTCGTACTGGAATAGTCGGATGATTTGGTCCCTCTTATGGGGCTTATTTATTCACATGTTGTTTCATTTTACAATGTTTCAGTTTTAAAATATTTTGATACGTTGGGCTTACAAGACTGTAACGTCGCACTGTAACATTGCATCTCATGATTTTCTTTGCGAGCACAGGAAATCACGATTGTCGCAACAAATCCAAACTTTTGGATTTTGTCTTTTACAGGTTGCAAGTTCTGCACAACTTTTCTGGCATTATATGCAACTCAAGTCACGTGCAAATGTGACCTGTCTGGGATTTGGCATTTACAGCTAATAACACCCCTAAATAGTCACACAACAGCAAGTTGCTGACATGCTTTTATTTATGTCACTTGCCTGAGTGCATTGCTGCACTTGTTTTGCAGGAGAATATCCCAGAAAAGAAATAGTTTACATAAAACCCCCAGATACGGCTTTCTTCATTTGACTCTATTGTGTGTCAAAAATGATAATTGAACTCTTTGTTATAGCAGTCTGTAAGGGAAAAGGTTAATGTATTAGGATTCCCCATTACATGATAAGACTGAGTGTTCTTCACTCTCCCTCTGCTGGTGCATTCCTCAGCCTGTGCTTGCATGCAAGGAGACTAGTCACCTCCCTTATAACTATTTTAATCATTTCAGAACTAGAAGAGGGAGAGGTTTGGTCTGCAGCTTGCTTCTCCAAATTACTCTGGGTGGAGTTATCCAATGACAGGGATTCAGTGTACATAGGCTCTCCCCCTCCTTTCAGGTCCAACCCTACCAGTACAGTTATGCAGAGCACTGCTGTTCTGCATAGAGGCTCACACACAAACACATACACACACACACGCACACGTCCCATGCTAGCTATTTCTGGCCAGCATCCCGGCAACCAGCATTATCAACGTTTCTGGATCCCACACCGCTTGTTTTCCTCTTTGTTCTCTTTCTGGTTTGAACACATTTAAATCTTCGCCAATTTAAGGCAGCTGTCAAAATGGCGGATACCACCTTGCAGATAGTCGAGCAGCCTTCCATCATCCCTGATACTCCTCCAGGGGAAACTTCAGAGAGTGAGCCCATCAAGGCAGACCAAATCAATGGGGTTTTGGTGTTGAGCCTTTTGGACAAGATTATAGGAGCAGTGGACCAGATTCAGTTGACCCAAACCCAACTGGAGAAAAGACAAGAGGAGATGGAGGATGTAGTGGGCAGCATTCAAGGTGAACTGACCAAGCTGACCAAGTCCCATGCCACCACCAGCAATACGGCCAGTAAGCTTTTAGAGAAAGTAAGAAAGGTCAGCGTCAACGTCAAGACAGTGAGACAAAACCTGGAGCGGCAGCAAGCGCAGATCAAAAAGTTGGAAACCAATGAATCCGAGTTGCTGAGACGTAGAAACTTCAAAGTTATGATCTACCAGGTGAGAGCTGGCTCTATATGTCTATGCATGGTGTCCGCATAGTCTCATATATATGCTTGTTCTTCTAACTTTGTGTAGTATAGATCACTAAACTTAGGGCCACTTTTAACAAAATGCATTGTTATACTACTACACAATTAACCCTGTACTGTATTTCTAACACAACTCTTTCCTCCATACTGTTGGGTAGACTTTGTGAATGAAAAGCTTAGAAAATTCAAGTAAATATCTCCATATGTACTTTATGTTGTAGCAAGCAACATTCATTAATTGTATGCTGAACATCCTTCTCTGAAAACCTAGTGCATGGCTCAGGCATCATGGAGTAAAGGGTGTGGATAATGGGCACCTGCCAAATATCTCTTTTTTTATGTCATATTTACTCAAGGCTCTTATGAAATGAGTACTTTAGTATGTGCCCATTGTAGTTCCTCTCACCAGTAACTCACAGCAATATTACCCATCTCTTTACTGCTTAGTGTAAATGACAAGGTAAGTGATGGCGAATAACGTAAATGTACGACACTATATTTTCCAACATGACTCTAATTTCATCTGATAAATCAAAGCTCCACACTACAGAAATGTGCATTCTCTTTTATAATGAATATATTAAAGTTATTTGATAGAACATGTTGGTGACAGTTGTCGCCTGCCCAAGTAGTTGAAAAATGCAGATATTTTTGGCATGGCAAGTGAGCCATCTTGCCGCATAACTTTCTAACCCAAGTAAATGGAAGAAGAAAGTGTGGGCGACAATGTATTATGACAATTATCCAGATTGTACAGAAGCCTGGTAAATATATTTTGGCCAGGTGATCCAGGTTGTCATCCTAAATAATGATAAAGATATGTTAAAACCTTCATTCTAATGGGGGCATATAAAGCAGTCATCCAGGATTGTGAGGATGGGTAACAATACTACATCTGCCAGTGGTTGTGCCTTCCATTCCATGAACGTGAATGAGCTGCAATATCAGAAAGGGCCCATGGACCGTTTTTTATTTCTAATCCTAGACAAGTCCTACTATAAAAATGCTCAAGAGGTGATCCCCAGGGAAGGCCATGGGTTGCAATGGTTATGATGACCACATACCCAATCTTTAGCTGTATGCTGCTGTGTGGAAATCACTTCATTGTGTGCTTATAGGATAAAGTTTACATTCTCTCTCAGTAGAAGAAACACTAAGTCAAGTGGGCTCTAAATTATTCACTAATGTATACATTGATGTATCCAGCTGAATAACCTTCTTACAGAAGGCTGGCTTGGAAGATTGATGTAAACATCTATAATAATTGGTTTACCTGTGATTTTTTTGTTATAGTCGTACAAAGTCGTACTGAGGCACATCCATCAATCTGCGCCATTGTAAATGACATGGCTACAGTGGAAGAACTACCATTATGCAGCCCTATTTATGAGCATATGACATCAATTTGTAGCAGACCGACCATGTACAGCTACAAAGTTTCATAGTTAGTTCAGTATCATAGATGAATTTTTCTTTGGCAGTCCCATAGGCTTTAGATGGAGTGGCTGTATTTATGGTTGACCCCCAATTTTGTAAATACTGGGGCTCGGAGAAGTGAAACTCTATGAGAAATCATTCACATAGAGCTTTGGGTAACCCCTTTAAGTAAGGCTGAAAGTCTTATCAAAATACAAAACTAATATTAAAATGCATACCAAGCATTGGAAGCATTGTCTACTTCTCTCCAAAAATGACCTAAAATGATTTCGAATTTCTCTATGCCTCTCTGTTGTCTTATCTCCACATTCAGTTACACATATAAAAAAGCAGTGTATTTTTTGAAGAAGTCAGGTCTGAATATTATATCTTGTTGCACCTGTTTCCGAACTCCAGTTCTCTCTTTAAACTTCATAGCCTGAAGACAGGAACTGTACATGGCCATTGTCTCGCTTCCCTCTAGATCACATCCATGTCTGTACTCTGTGTACTCTAATTATAAACAGACTCGGCCGAGAGAATCCTCTCTAATCAGACAAGAACCGCACAAAATTCTAGTTTCATCCTTTTTTGTATTTTAACTCTACATTTTAAGTATGTTTGTAGGGAATTCTGCCAATGGGATAAGTGCACTCTTGCATTTTCCAGTGACTCACAGTTTGTTGGGTGTCCTAAGGAATGGGGTGTGCACACAGGCAGAGGAATGGGGTGGGACCGCCAACTCTTATTATAACTGTACATGTTTAGCTTTGGGATTTTGTGCTTTTTCTTTACAAGATATGAGAATATTTTAAGAAAGACAATGATTATGGTTCACTCCAGTAGCATTTTCATTAGCGAAATCACCTTTCTTATGTGCATGCATGTAAATATATAATGGGGTTAATTAGGTTTTATCTGGCAATTTAATTCACCTGTCACGGCCACAGTGTTGATAACTATACATCTGCTAGAGCATCAGTTTAGGTTGTAGCAGGGGCTGGCTGACTATGCAATGTTAATGCTGAACCTCCATATACCAAGGTCGACGTGATGGGCAATGCCATGCTAAAGCAGAGTGAAGGAAAGGGGTTTGTATAGTGGTATTGTTATTTTTATATTTCGCTGTGATTTATATTTAAAAACCCTGATCCTGGACAACCTTTTTAATGAGCAATAAACTGTAACAGACTGCTGTAGCCATGCTCAGATTTTAGTCAGTAGAACTTTATACGTGCCCCTTCCCTCCCCTTCAATAAAAGCAAATTGGGAACACAAGGTACCTGGGTGGAAGACCCGCCCTAGCTCAATTTGTGAAGTCACTAAATGCAAAAGGCCAAACTTGGAATTCCACCCAACGTGCAACCATATATGTTATACTGCAACTTTGACAATGATTGATTTCAAAGTGATTCTTATTATTTCTTTCTAAACCCAAACATTGAATGACTGCCCATTCTACTACTTATGCTATTTGCACGCACATACCCATTTTCATCTAATGTGACAAAGATTCCATGGCCCGTACTCAGACGTACACAATGAATAGTATTTGTGTCATAGGCCCTATTTCGTGAACATACAATGTGTAGAGAACAATGAGTATTCTAACAAGTGCAATTTCCTTTTGGAATATTACAGCTAAATCAACTAAAACAGGAAAAACAACAGTATTTACTGTATGTCTTGGCCAGATGCACAACACAACCTAATTGTTCCCTGTAACCAGCACCACTGAGTATAAATTAACCACTCACTCTAGCTCTTCAACATGATGGCATCCTAAATGGCTTGCATCAATATTGTGGACCTGCAGTTTAGTGTTACAAATCACCCCATAAAATCTTGATCCTGGAAGGTATAAAAAGCCCCAAATGTTTATACTTACCTAGAGATAAGTCTGATAAGGTGCTTTGGACTCTGCTCCACCTGATGCCTGTGCATAGCTTCAATGGTGCTGGCACAGTATACCCTGGCTTCATTGTGCATGCACCAGAATCATAGTTCATACTTACCTAGAGATGAGTCCGATAAGGTGTATCAGAATAATCTCTGCTGCTCCGAATGCCAGTGCATTGCATCAGTGGAGCATGCACCGAAACCTTCAATCTCTGCAAGTCACACAGAATATTTAACCCCCCCCCCTGCCTGTTAACTAACTTCTCTTCCCTTACTGATGAAATAGTTTCCTAGTCATATCTCACTACGTGTACACTTGACCCAATTCCATTGCATCTTATTCCAACCTTACCACTAAGCTCATCCCAGCTATAACTCATCTTATTAACCTTTTGCCATCCACTGCTATTGTTTCATATTCCTTCAAACATATAACTGTCACACCCATCCTAAAGAAGCCATCTCTGAAACTATCTGCTCTGCCGAAGTATCGCCCTATCTCACTGCTTCCATTTGCTTCAAAACTCCTGGAACAAGATGTCCAACTAGAACTATCTTTCTATTTCCTACCTTTTGTCCAACTTGCCCCTTGACAAACTACAATGTGGGTTTTGACAGTCCATTGAGACTGCCCTAACCGAAGTCTCTAATGACCCATTGTCAGTGAAGACAAAGCACCACTACTTTGTTCTCCTCCTCCTTGATCTGTCATATAACTTTGGCACTGTTGACCACTCTCTCCTGCTGCAGATGCTATGTTCTCTTGGCTTCACTGACCTGACTCTCTCCTAGATCTCCTTATACCTCTCCAATCAGCCATTCATTATCTATCAGTCTCATACTACCTCTTCACCTCACCCCCTCTCAGTTGGTGTCCCTCATGGTTCTGTCCTGGGACCCCTACTCTTCTCCATCTACACCTTGGGCCTGGGACATCTAATTAAGTATCATGGCTTTCAATACCTCTCCTATGGAGATGACACACATATCTATATTTCTGGTGCAGATACCTCCTCTCTTCTACCCAAAATCCCATAGTGTCTATCAGCCATATCCTCCTTCTTCTCTTCCCGTTTTCTAAAACCTAACATGGATAAAACATAACTTATAATCTTTCTTCCACCTAACACATCTTTCCCACCAGACATAACCATCACAATTCATGGCTCCACACTCACCCCAGTCTATACTGTCTGCTGCCTTGGAGTCATCAAACTCCTGCCGCCTCCATCTGTGGATCCGACCCTTCCTAAATCCAGAGTCTACAAATGGCCAATTTGTCAGCACAATTTTACTCTCTGTCAATCAGGATGCTTCGCTATGTTTCATCTATACCCTTTATGTGATTTTAAGAAGTTTTTGGAATAAAAGTTACATGGTTTTATCCACACCTGGTGCGGCATGTGATTCTTCTCTGCCAAACTCCAACTCAACCTTCGTGGTCCCAGAGCAGCAGCCAACACAGTGAACGGACAGAAGACGGTGAGCGGAAAATGTAATTCTTCTTCATTTCTGACACAGTACACCCTGGCTTCATTGTGCATGCATCGGAACCATAGTTTATACATACTTAGAGTAGGACACCTGACTTCATTATGCATGCATTGGACTAATGGGAACTGGGGTCTCACGGCATAACTGTGAAGGTGCAGACGGTGAGAGCTGGACAGGCTGTAGGCCCTGAGAGAAATGATTCTGGGTGATCTGGGATACTGCCACTCGTCCATAAAGACCTGTAGTTGGTTTAGTGTCCCCAATCACTCCACTGATCAATATGGAGTTTTTTTTATAAATCCACCCTCCTGTTCCAAAGATACGGCCCTAGAATTTTCTATATGAATTAACTCTTACTAGCCAAGGGAGCATTAACCTTTTATTTTCTCTGGGGAAGAGCCTTTGCATGTTGTGCTATTCACATATAAACTTACAACAACCAAATCTTTTGAATTGGTGGGTGCATTTAAAAAACTAAAAAAGCAGGGGCACAGCAGAAACCAACCATTTACCTGAAGCAAAGGTTTTGTTTCCTACAATAACCCCTTGAATCACTAATACTGCAAACATGGTATTATACCCTACTGCAGCATAGTGCACTATGAACAGTGAAATGTATACAGTGGTATATTAATCCCCTAAATAGTGGTGTACTACCCCGATCTAGGCTTGAGTTAGACTGTGCATTACTCTTTACTTCTTTGCTAAGGGTCCTATTAGGGTCGTATTTGACATATGCTCTTCATCGCAATAGCCACCTCACCTGTAACACACAAGGAAAGAAACTCTTGTTCTTGGGGCAGTACAGTAGGGAATCTTAAAGGACATCTACAACCATGATCAAGGTATAATCATGTAGATTCCCCTATCGGAATAACTATAATATCGACTTTCACAAAGAAAACTGACAAGCATTTTTCCCCCCCTTGCTGCGCCTGTTGCACTTCATTTATGTAGTGTTAGCGTCACAATATGGGTGTTTTTCCAACACTCATGACATGCTCTTTATTGGGTGCAAAATTGTGGCACCACTTGTTAATCCAACACTTTTCCGGCACATTTTCTGACTCGTTTTGCGATGCAATCCAGCTTTTTCTGGTCTATGGAGTTCTATTTCATGTTCGTGAATGGGGAGACATTTCTTAACCTTTTTGTTTGTGCGCCAATTCACTAATACCATGCGCCACAAACTTACATCCCACTGAAAATTATAGCATGTTTCCTGTGCCACTCTCCGCCCAAATTAATAAATGCCTGCCTATGTCTCATGGCTGGTGCATAATATTTTCCATTTCAGTCAAGAAGGTGTTGGACCAAGTGTTAGCCAAGCACTGATCTTAGCTATCTCCAGCAGTCCACATAGACCAGAATATAGTAGTGATGCGTTGAAGGGTCCTGCCCCTCTGTTTAAACTGGGAGCCAGTTATCACGTATCCTACATTTAATTCTCAATAACACAGTCAATAGGAGTAAACATGGATATGTAGACATTCAGCAGAAGATTTAAGTCAAATGTGATGTGAACTACTTTCTGCAGCTTAACATTAGTTGGCTGATATCAATGCCATGCATGCTTGTCTACACGCCTTGCTACGTTGTTCAACTGATTCCTAATCATAGATGGGTACAATTGTCACATGCTTTTTTTTATTTAGCTAGAAATGCGCAACTAATGGACATAGAGACTACTGAACATAAGTGGATAGGATCCTAATTTGTTGTTCTAATAAAGGCAGAAACTGAGCTGTGATTGGTTGCTCATTGTCACAGCAGCAGCAGACAATGGCTCCTGTATATGTTGGTTAATAAGTGTAATTTGGAAAGTGCGGGGTGAAAAAAACAAATCTATGATGTTCCCTGAGTCACAGGGAGCGGCTGTGCAAAATTTAGTGATTGTAAACACAACAGTGCAGATTCCTTTAGTGGACATACATACACACACATACATACATACATAAGGTGAGATTTGTTGGCGCCGGCATATGATAGCAGCCACGCCTGCAGCCATGCATCAGATACATCAAGAGTCTTAGGCTTCATGATGTATCTTGCGTGGTTGGAGATCAGTCTCCGCAAAGCACAACCCAGTGTATTTAATTTTATGACGGAACTGATCAGTCAGGCGCTATAAAAATGCTGACATCAATGAGATGTGCGCCAAAATCTCACATGGACTGCGCCTTAATTTTGCTATCTGACCAATTTTTTCCTGGTCTATCGTGCGCCAAAAATTGCGCCTAAAAATGCCGACAAAATACACATAAATGTGGAGGATAATATGGAAACGTTAGGCCACGCCCACCTGCGCCAAAAAAAGATGAAGGTGTCGGGATAGTCGGAAACATCTGTTCTTTCTGGCGCAAACTCATTGTAAATGATCCGCAACAGTTCTGCGCCAAAAAAACATTAAAATCCCTGCATTTTTTTGGCGCGGAATGCGATAATACATGTGCCCCAATGTGTGAGTATAAAAATATGTATATTTTTTAAGTTGGGGAGGGGGCTCTATTTAGTCTGCTATGGTGCCCTGCCTCTACTAGTTATGCCCCTGCTAACACATAGGGGCAGATTTACTTACCCGGCCCATTCGCAATCCAGCGGTGGATTCAGGTCTTCCGGCGAATCACTAAGGCAGTTCCTCCGACGTCCACCAGGTGTCGCTGCTGTGCTGAAGTCCGCCGAGGCCCGCCGGAGTTCACGATTCTATACTTGGTGAAGGTAAGTGCGTGTCCCGCAACACTTTTTTTTAAAAGAATGCGGCGGTTTCTCCGAATCCGTCGGGTTTTCGTACAGCCACGCCCCCCGATTTCCGTCGAGTGAATCTGATCGTGTGCGCCAAAAACAAGGGGCAATACAGGGAAAATCGGTGCAAATCCGAAATATTCGGGTAACACGTCGGGAAAACGTGAATCGGGCCCTTAGTAAATGACGCCCATAAAGCTGATGGGGTGTCATTGGCTAGGCTTACACTCAAGTTTCAGGCAATGGTGGAGGAGGTTGGTTGCGTAAATTAATGCATGAATAAGGGGCAGAACATGGGATGGGGATGTGGTTTACCTGATCTAGAGGACAATGTTACTGACATAGTGGGAGTGAGGTGTTTTTGAGGACATTAGAGTTACACTTATAATGCTAGAAGTACTATTTGCCGCTTGAAAGCAATTATAGGGCAAACGGTACCCTCAGAGTTTGACCACCCTGTATTATGGGGTATTTTTTTACTAAAACAAAAATGTTAGGGTGAGCTACACAGACACTCCTTTCTCCATTATCAGATCACCCTGCTTATAAAGGGAGGCATATTAGGGAATTGCATTGTCCTCTGTTCTGTAAAGAGAATCGGGATAAGTTTATACTTGTTGACATCAGTATCCTATCCTGTAAGGTTGTTATAAATGTCTTCTTACTTCAAACATGATTCATTTTTCTGCTTTATAATACAGTATTGTTTTTAGAACAAGTTTAGGCAGCAGATCACCAGTGGAGATCACAATTTTAGAATATACTGTATTTAGACATCATCATTTAGTCATTCACAATATCGTTTTATCAAATGTAGTTACATCCCCAATGTTACAGCAACTAAAAATTAATATTACAGTAATAATTTATAAAAATTAACTAATTAAAATTAATATACAACTTTATACTTTTTATTCTTTCTAAAGTTATGCAAACACTTAAAATAGTTATTCTAATTACTAATTATCTTATTTTCTCCATCTTTGAATGATTCCTGTATTACTGCTGGTATTTTTAGATCTTTTTAGAACCAAATAATATGGATATTGTTAATATATTTACATAGAGCACTAAGGGACCTGTTGTCTTGATGTCTGTCAAATGTCTTATTGTCTGGGGGTACAACAGATGGGATCCTAAGAAAATCAGATATTTATTTACAATCTCAAAGACACAGTTCTGGATGATTATAGAAATTATAGTACAAAAGATCTGGATAACAAATGACACAAACACCCTGAGAACACAAGTACATTCACATTAGTATTTGTGCATGAGAAGATAGACATATAGCTCTGATATAGGATTTCAGGAAAAGAGTTCGGGCCAAATGCTTGGATACTTTTAGTAGGGGCACATAGTGTAGTCTTCTTTAGCAAAACTCCATTTAACAGGTGCCAATGTGATTGCAGCATAGGGCAAGGGACCAAATGGGTTGTGTACTTCATGTTTCTATTTCTAAGGCAGCATATCTGAGCTTGATGCACTCTCACCCCTGCAGACACACATTTACTCTAAGTACATTGACCAAAAACTTTGAAAATACAGAATAATTATGATGATTATTTAATGGTGCAAGACCCTTAAAATCTTATGTAGTGCAGTGTTCATCTTTCCAGCCACTATAGATTTACATTGATCTTCACCACATATCAACAAGGGACTTATGATATATAAGTATAATGTTTGGAGTTCAATCCTTGGCACTGTGCTCAGTCTGTGATATCTGGTTAGTGCATGGATTGATCAGATTCAGCAACGTAAGGGATATCAAAGTCAACTAATTGACTTCAAAATTCTGTATTTTATGACTTTTTTAAAGGAGTCGATAATATTCAGGATAACTGTAGTGTAAGATGCTGGAAGACAATCATGGTCATGTTGAATTGGATACAAATATGCTGAGTCCAAACAATGTGCCAGAGATGGTGATGAGAAATGGTTATTGCAGAAATGAATGAAGCAGGTGATAATAGGAAACTTTGGAATACACTTCACAAAGAAAAGAAGCTTCTCTGTGCCCTTTTGTGCCTGCTTCTTTCTTCTGTAGTGAGCAGTGTTTCTGAATCTGTATCTATTTCAGACACATAAGAAATCTAATTATTAACTATTTTGTTACCTAGAGATGATTCAGCTCTATAAGGGGGCTAGACTATCCATTGACTGTCTGTAAAGAGTTAAAGCAAACCCGTCACTATGGATGTCATTTTTAGCAGGTGACAGGTTACAGGTTCTGTGCTGATTTTAATTATGCCTTTGTAAGCATTCTGAATAATTGCACTAGTTTAGAAACTTTTATTTCACATTACCTGGCTCCCTGCCAGCAGCGTGTGGTGAGTATTGG
Source organism: Engystomops pustulosus (assembly GCF_040894005.1). NCBI lineage: Eukaryota > Metazoa > Chordata > Amphibia > Anura > Leptodactylidae > Engystomops > Engystomops pustulosus. The sequence continues at coordinate 148,608,134 of NC_092416.1, read as the reverse complement.
TAGTTGGGGGGGAGATGCAGCCTGTGTGCCTGTATCACTCCTTAACACTCATCCAGTCCCCTCCCCAGAAGGAGGTGACATCCCACGAGAGGTGTGATTTCCTGCCTCCTGCGTGATAGATGCCTCCCTCTCCAGCAGGGGAGAGGTAGGTAACATTTCACGAGAGGTGAAGAATTAACAGCATGAAATATTGGACATTGGGTCCCTGCTCTGTGCTGCTTTTTATAACTTTATTTCAGGCGATCCTAGCATGTCAAGCTTAAAGAAACCCAGTACCTGGATCCAGGTGCAGAGGATTATAGGTGTATATATCTGTAGTTTAATATAGCTTAATTCTTGTGGTAGATTTCTTTTTAGTGATGTTGCCAACACAGCCACACCAAAAATTTGCACAACAAAATTGTACAAATTGCATATAAAATTTAAAATATGTAAAATACTTGAAAAGTCATAACCAATCACTTTGATGAACACAATATGAGCATGGGCAGGGTGAGCAACTACCTGTCACCTCTGTCATCTCTAATAGAGAGCAGTGGGAATGTTACTGAAATTCCATCTAAACCCAACCTTGTTATCTCCTGAGATTTGATACCAAGGTATATCTGCCAACATTCGAATGACATTTTCTTATTAGTACATGATCATTTAGCTGAAGAAAGCTGTAACCTTTATCTGACAGCAGGGTTATGTCTTTGTAAAGGCCTAGATACACACTGGTCTGTGTGTGTGGGAGGTGTGGGTGAAGAAGAACGTACCCTGAGATGTGACAAACACTTCTCTATATCAGCGTGGGCAGCAAATGTGAAAGGTTGTGTGTGTAGGAGGAATGGTGCGGAGAATACCTATGACTGTGCGCTGAGGAATTATTGGTTTTATCTCCTAATTATTGTGTATTAAAAAGTGTATGAAGTCACTATTACAATTGTATATGGTCAGTAATCCTAATGTTTAGGCCTGGACTGCAGATCTAGTTATTCTAGTTTAAAGAGTATTAGATGGGTGGAATGTTTCCCCCAAATGTTTTTTATTATGTCATAGAACACCATTGGTTTATGGTTTTTAACTACATTGACTAATATGCTTTTGAGATGGTGCACATCCAGATGTATATAGCATAATAACGTACCTATGTGCATTGGCTGTATGATATGAGAAATTATTTACATGTCTGTGTCTGATAGAACACATGTATTTGGATCTTATATATATTTCCACGAATACTTTGTGCATATATAGTGCATATATACAGTATATATATATATATATATATATATATGCGTTTGCGTGGGTGTGTATCAATGTTAAGGGTGTCCTGAGGACATCTGTTGACCAGCCAGACCATGCTCTTAGGTTGCCCCAGTCTCAGAGTATGAGTAGCCAGTGGCCTCATAGATGTGTCCGACTCTTAGACTGCAGCTAATGCCTAGTTCTCGCCGGCTGAAGGAATGCAGGGATCCTGCGTGTCTGGATAGTGAATCACATAGCTAAATATGGATCGCTCTTTCTGCCAGCTGAACACTGATATAGGGGCTGCGTACAGTACACAGCACGGGGGGCAGAGAACAGGGTAAATACATTGAAATAATTCTCAGCTTAGATCAATGCAGCCAGAAAACTCACCAATTAATCTATATACAAAGATTATATACCAAACTTCAAGGACACCCCCTTACCTTATCTAACTGTCTGAGGAACTGGACAATGGAATAGGAACAGTGATCCATAGCCCCCCAAAAATCTCAATTCATTAATAAGTATATTGTAAAATAAACTACTAAATTCTTATAAAATATAATTAACGTGGACCCTTCCTTCCTTGAGTTATTGTTCGTGGTTCTTATGGTCTCTACCATTCTAAATTTGATATATTATTCAGTGGAGCGAATGTATTAAAAACATCAAATGTCTTGTACGCCCCTCTTCCAGCAGAAGCTATTCACTCGCAGCACTGCCCATGATTGCTGGTCTCTGTTATTATATCCAGCCGCATGCCTGTTACAGCAGTAGTTTCAGGCAGTATTAGGTGCGCGGATATGGCCAGGCCTCCACTGCCGGCCTCTTTATACAAACAGAGACCCGGCAGTGACAGGCACTGCTGCGGGTGAACAAGCGTGCTGGAAAAGGTGAGTATAAGAGTTTTATCTTTTTCAATAGATCCCACAGTAATATTTTTTTATTCCTGGACAATTCCTTTAAGCTAGATTGTAAATATTGTTGTTAACTTGTACACTTGGCTGACCAAGGTATTCATGCACTGGCCCACCTTGTTTTCTACTTGTGTACCCCCCTTCATATAAAATCATAAACCTGGAGCTAAATAAAGATGCACACCTCTATAACGGATGATGGTGAACCAACAGCAGGTACTATGTCTGACATCTGGTCTCTGAAAGGACATCTGAGGCTTAGGCACATAAATGGGGACAACTGTGGCAGAAACACTGATGAGGACATCTGAGGCTGAAGTACAGGGGAGGATAACGGATGCTGAACTGCAGATGAGGACACTGAAGCTGACATACTGATGAAGATATCTGAAGCTAATGTATTGAAGAGGATTACTGAGGCTGATGATCTGATGGGGGCAGCTAAGGCCAGATTAAAGAGTCAACAGTATCAGGACATTTAAAGGAAACCTACCACCACAGATCGGGTGGTAGATCGTGAGGATAGCCCTTTTAAGGGCCCCAAGCCCCAGTAGCCTCTCTGATCCTCCTACCGGCATATCTCTGTAGCTGCGCACCCTCATCCGCAGTCAGCGTTCTGTGCATGCGCAGAATGCAGGCCCGCAGCTGCGCGGAGCTCCTCGTAGCTGCACGCCGAAGATATGCCGGTAGGAGGATCAGAGAGGCTACTGGGACGTGGAGTAGCCGTGCTGTGTAGCCTCAGCTCCGGCTACTCCACACCCCAGTAGCCTCTTTACAAAATTAGCCTATTAGGGCAATAAAAAGGGCTATCCTCACGTACAATAGAGGCACCTACCACCCAATCTACCGTAATAGCTAGATCTGTGGTGGTAGGTCTCTTCAAAGGGGTTTGAAAAACTTGGCTGTTTTTTTCCAAAAACAGCACCACACCTGACCATGATTTGTACTGGTTTTACAGTTGAGTTGGAATTCCGTCACAAACAATGAGCAGGCGTGGTACTATTTTTGTAAGAGAGCATGTGTTTCAACCTCCAGACAACCCCTTTAAACAGGGCTGATATTACAGCAACAGCAGAAGGAGAAAAAGGAAATCTACTAACCTGGACATATAGAGGTAACTGATCTGCTGCCTTTCGTATCAGGTCAGTAGCTTTATCAGTGCAAAGTACAATGAAAATGAGGTGGACCCACAAAACACTGCGGACTGGGAATAGAACTTTTTATTAGTGGTTTCTGATGATCCAGGGAGTTATTGTGACCGCCATATTAGGGGTTGGGAAGACATTTTTTTCCTGCTTTGGGCGAATTGGCATCAGCCTTGCAGGGTTTTTGCCTTCTTCTGGATCAAAGCAATATAATGTATAGGTTGGACTTGATGGACTCTGTCTGTTTCTAACCTCTTTTACTATGATACTATGACTGACTAGTGTTGAATGAGTAACATTAGCTCTGTGTCCATGACATGAGAGTAAACCACAGTGTGTAACCTTTTAGCATAAGTTAGGGGCATGAGTATACATTCAGCATAAAAAAATATATGTCTCCACCTAAGAAATTAAATAAACTTCACGGAATGAAAGTGATTTTATTGATGATTTATAGTCTAGAAATCTGTTGACACCTACATTTGCTTACATACCTCTTCTTCTTAAAAAGGCTTCAGGAGTCAAAAAAAGTTGTACAATCCGTCCTATTCTGGATACGCGGCCCAGTGTCGGAGTTTACATTTGCAGAAGGCTGTTTTTGGATTTGTTATGGTAACTGTCACTGTGGAAGAAGTGGGATTATTCCAGTGAGTCACAGAGCGGTGGTAATGCATTCCCTACTACAGCTCTATGAATCACCGATCACAGTGACTGTACCACTGAGGATTTAGGATGTTGTGGTGTGAAGTGAATACTCTTTACTACACATTAAAATCCGATTAAGATGTTTATCAAAAAATCTTTGTACAGAAATTCCAGACCCGGAACATAACTTTGTAGATGGGCTACAGGGAAGTTTTGTCCCACCCTGACATTCATGTGACTGTGGGTTAAAATAGAATCACTAGTAAAGATGTTTGCTGTTATAGCCTATCATTGTTGAGTTTTATCAGTTAAAGGAAATCTACCATCAAATGAAGCACCCTATACAATGATGGTTTTACTTGTGCGGGAGTCGTGGGTGACTGACCCCCCTTAACTAAAAAGGACCTCTTTAAAGGGAGTCACCCAGCTGCTGGCTGTATATTATAGAGAATTGTACTAGTACCATCACAGTGTTATTATTTCTGTCCATTATGCGGTTTGTGAGATATTCCTATTTCATGGCGTGTCTTCTGCTTTTCACACCAAAACCACTTTGCGCTATTTCCAATGTCACCCCATGTTTCTCACAAAAAAAATCTCCTGCTTAAGGCCAGCGGCACATAAATGTGTTTAGCCTATGGAAATGGATGTGTGTCCCACAAACTAACATTGCACAGGATGAGAGTCCTTGCATCATACATAACTATGATGCAAGGACTCCTTATCTGTCCTGCTGGTACTGTAATAACTGTTACAATGGGGTGCTACAGTTCAGTCAGCAGACATGGAGTCCTTGCATCATATTTTTATGCAATGTGTGCTGTCCGTAGGTTTGGACCTATGTACAGGTCCATTTCAAGGGACTGCACACATCAGTGTACAACTGGTGGAGAGAGTAGGTGTCCACCTCTACACCTACTACATCATTAACATACAGTTAAAGTGTGAATATCTTGTAAATGGCGTTATAGACACAATAATAAAAGTATGTTGAAAATCAGAGTTAATTTCCCTAAAAGAGTAGTCTGCTTGGGGGAGGTGGTAAATTCCCTTTAAAGGGGTTTTCCCACCAAACAAGTTAGGCTTTATCCACAGGATAGGGCCTAACTTGCTGATCGATGGGGGACTCAGCGATGAGACCCCCCACAAATCATGAGAACAAGAGGTCAGATGGCGACAGAGGTACCTCTGTCTGATCCCTTGTCACTCCCTGAGATGAATTGAGCAGCCTTCTGTGCATGTCCGTTCTGCTCCAGTCATCTCTATGGAGCTAACGGAGATGGCCGAGCGCGACAATCCACAGGAAAGGGCCTAAGTTGTTTGGTGGGAAAACCCCTTTATGTCTATGTTCACACAACGCTCTTCAATTACATTTTGACAGTTTCTGCGATACTAGCAATTCCTCCTTGAAGCGCTTGGATTGAATTCCAAAATGCTGTTGTTTTAGTGTCCCAAATAGTGCTGACAAGAAAACAATTGGGCTGTGTCTTCTGTAGTCTGCTGACAGAATGCTAGAATAATATTGTTAAATTATTACAAGTTCTGCAATACTGTACATTATAATTCTTATGCAGGTCAGGCCATCTTGGCTACATAGCTGAATTTCGTTACAGAAATTTTTGAAAATGCAATAAGAATGTAAACATCAAAATGCTACAATGACCCCAATTTTTCTGTAGTCTCCTCTGTCACATAAAGTGTTAATGTAAAGAAGAGAGTAATGAATATTCAGCCTGTAAATGCCTCATGTATCCGGCTCATGTCCACATTCATTGTTCAGCGACTGTCGCCCGCCCTGAGTCTCTCCATTGTTACCATATATTCCGGTAAGGTGTTAATTGCAAAAACAGATTTCGTGTTCTGGATTTGACTTGAATAAGCAGCCTAGGGATTTTCAAGGAACAAACAAACCAATCATCTGCAGGTCACATAGTTTTAAGATAAGTTAAGAATATTTAATGAGTTGCTAAAAAAATCTTTTACAGGAAGGTGTATGACAATCAGTCACAAGCTGTCACTCAGGTACACTAGAGCTCCAAAAGATGCCCTCATTCAGAAAGCATTGGACATGCTAGGTCACAATCAGGGAGATGTGTGTACCCTGGTATCCTTCCCAGGATATAGCCACACACACTGCCGTACATAATACAGAGGCTGTGCAGGGTAGTGCAGCTCAGTCACGTTCAGTCTAATGGGAGATATACATGGGTAACGTGATGCTGTCGATGGCCTGTGATGTGGAAGAGTTACTTAACAGCGGACCACAACTATCATCCGCAGCCGCCAGCAGGATTGATGAGTATCAGACACCCACCGATATCCTGGGGATGTATTTCTATTTTGGGAGAAATACTTTTATGGTTTAAAATGAATTTGTATAGTTTCGGACCTTCCAAAATCTCAATTTTATGTCTGTGGCTTCTACACAGTCCTGTGATGCTCTATGGTTACATACTATAAGGACTGCACCTATGCCCAGGTCTTTAATAGGGCCCATAAATCCCCATATGCAGAATCCATTACATATGGTAAACTATACATTATGGTTGAGGGCGTTTGTACAGATTTTGCACTGGGGCCACCAGCTTTAAGTTATACCTCTTCATTCTAAATACAAAGCCTATATAGTCATATTCTGTACTCATCTCATACTCCCGTGCACCTTATGCATACTCCCAACCTTGACATCTGTGACCATGGAAACACATGAAGCGTGCATAGGAGCTGTCGACACAAAACGGTGGGGTATTTTTTACTCTTTTTTACTTTTTTTGTTGAAACGGTGGAGGTTCTCTTTGGGGTATTTATATCACTTCCACTGAAAATGTATGGAAGAGAGGGGGTTGTATGGGCTGTTACCAGGTTATGGATCAAAGCCAGAATTTAGCCTGGGAATAACACAACCTCTCCACAAATAGCTCAGCCACAACCAGACAGTCAGTGACAGTCAGTCATTCATTCAACAGATGCATTTCTCAATCCCAAAAATATCAATATGTAAAAAAAAATATTTATACTGTTGTCAGGGGTAATGTATGGGAAACACCTAGAGGCACATGTCTATTATGAATGACAGTGGGGGAGATTTATCATCAGTCTCTTAGAGCAGCACTGTTCTAATTCCATGGCAACCAATTAGAGCTCAGCTTTCATATTCCCACAGCTATTTATACAATTAAGGCTACATTCACACAAATGTATGGTGGACGTACATATGGCTGCCGTATATACGGCATATATACGTCTCCCATACACCACGATGGCCTCACGGCGCCATACAGGAGGAATACATATTCAACGGAATACGTTCCTATGTTCCTCTATGGAGAGAGGCGGGGGTGAGCGGCACTCTCCCTCCTCTCTCCCCAGTGCCGATGTATGCCCGCTGTACTACGGTATGGCGGGCATACATTGTGTGAATGCAACCTAAAGCTGAGCTCTGATTGGTTTTCATGGGCATCTAGAACAGTTTCACCTCACCTGATAAATCTCCTCCAATATGTCTGTTCCGTTAAGAAGAAGAGCAGGTCCTAGCTAGAACCGCTCTTCACGGGTCACTCATGGGGGACATTTGTCATACGTTGTTGCTTCATGTGAGGATTACAAGGAATTGGGATTATTTCAGGGCTTGTACATCAGAAAAATGGCATACAATTCCTAATATATATCTACCCCATAGACTACAGTAACTGAGAATCAGTAAAAAAAGGATGCAAGACCGATGCAAATCGGCCTTGAAAAAATTAACCATTGATGTCCATTTTTCACAGCCAATTTCAAAAACTGTTGTGTGCAGGAAACCTAATGCCAGACAGAGGGAAGATATCACATTTATCACAGGAGTAATAGATTTATCGCATCTTGCTTTTTCATTCCTCATGTAGCCTCTTCGTTGGCTTATTATAAACCACATTTTTTCAGCGTTTTGAGGCATATTGGGGCACATTTACTTACCCGGTCCGGAAATAGTCGGGAAACCCGACGGAAATGCAGTGTGTGGACCCTTAGTAAATGTGCCCCATTAAGTACACTTTGGTCCAAATTCTTAATTTGCCAACGGAAGCTATGCAGATTGACACAAATAAGAATCGTGGATGTCTCCCATTATTTTTGTATTGTGCATTGATAACAACGATAGGATAAGATCACAGTTTCTATAGTTTGGTAAAAAAAAATTCACCTGATTTGTGAGTGAAGTTGATCTCCTGAGGAGTTGCCAGTTATTACCATGTTCAGACCTCCACAGCTATGGCAGCCGGCATGCATGAATGCTGTAGCGTGTCAGTGTGACAGGTAGAAGCAGCTGGCTCAGACATATACCCATAAATCTATCCTCACCAAACAGCCTAAGGTTACTATAGCAGCACAATATACCAATTACATAGAATGGAGGGTTATTGATGATAATATGTCTGACAATTATTCTACCAAAATATACAGGGGCACATTTACTAAGCACACTGCAAAATGCTCTAAATGAGTATAGTGCAGGGTGTGCTAGATTCAGGATTTCTGGCGCCCGTTTTTCATGAATCTGGCGCCCCCTGCACTGCCCCGACAGAGTGCATCACTTTTTCTTTGGTGCACCCTTAACATGGGGTGTTTTGACACAATTCTGTCGGACTTTTCATGATAATTCTGGCGCAAGGACCTTAGTAAATGTGCCCTATACACTTGACATGACTTAACATTGCTTAGTGAACTTACTCGGATGGTCATATCTTAGAATATTTTTGGATGAACTTGTGGTTTAGCCATCTGAAGAAATATAGGGGCATATTTTTCATGACGCGCTCTTGTGGCGGCCGCGACATACAGCAAGAGGCTAAAGACTTCGCTGCAGACTCCGGACTTGCGCCTAAAGTCAGCAGGTGGTGCGAATAGAGTTTTCCACTTTCAAGAATGTCAGTCGGGCAGCAACCTATCTAATAAATATGCAATGCTAAAGGCTCCTGCTGTGGTTGCAGGAGGAAGGGGAGACGGTCTAACGGCCTGGGGGGCTGCAGCACAGAGGGGTTCTGGTAACAAACAATGCCAACCTACATAAGCTTGCATCCAGGTTCACAGGCTGTGCACAGTACACCCCTAATTTAATATTTATAGGGGTAACTAGACATTCCCAAACATTTGCTCCTCTATGAAACAAAGGAATAGAACATACCTACACTACCGTATATTATGTCTATGGCCCACTAGAGTCACAACCTCTACTTACAATCTGTAGCTGGTCAACTCACCAAAACTAATGCTACATTAATCAGGCAACAATCTTGTTAATAGATGGGTAGGTATGGTGGACATCTGATCTCAGCAACCTTTGTAATAAAGATCCAATCCTGAAGGCTCCTTGTATAACCTATGCTCTTCCTAATATTTTGTGGTTACTGTAGGGTGACCTCCCATAAATACAGGAACGTAAGAAACCCTGCTGTGTGTTTGTTTGTTCAGATTATAGAAGGACTGCTTGATTAACGTACCCCAACTTGTCCTCCCACAAGTCCCACAGCATCACTATTCAGGTGGAATCCCAAGCCTTCCAAATGTACAAGCTATGTCAACTAGTGTTACACAAGCCATCAGTATTCCTGTAGTGACCACACAAAAATAACTCGTCTGCTGGCTCATGATCATTAGTCAAAGACGCAACATCTACAATTCAATGCTAACAATTTTAGACCATAGTCTGCGTGAATAGTGAATGGAAAACAAGTTTAGCTGGCCTGGACATGGTCACTAAAATTAAGTTTACTATCCAGCAATACCACCAAGTCTTTTCCAGCTACAGTTTTACCAAGTAACTGACTGTTTAAAACATAATTGTACTTTTTGTTACCATGGTCCAAGTGCATAACCTTACATTTATCTACATTAAACCTCATTATCCAGTTCTCTGCCAACTACTCCAGCTTCCACAAATCTTTGTAATGTTATACTATCGGCCTCAGTATTAATTACTTACTTAAATGCTGATGCTGGATCATAAGGTTAAGTACAGTGAGATACTCCAGGATAGCATCTCTAACCCCTCAAATATTATCCACACAACAGAAGCTATACTCACAAGTCTGTAGTTTCCAATATAACGTATTGATCCTTTTTGTATATTGGCACCACATTTTCTATGAGCCAGTCCTGAGGAACAGATCCTGTCCTTAAGGAGTCCTCAAATATAAAAAATAATTGTCTATCACGGTACATTATTCATGCAGTACGTGGGGGATGTATGCCACCTAGGCCCGGTGATTTGTCTATCTTAGTGGTGGTGAGGTGGCGCCACACCCCTTTCTGGGTTAATCAAAAGAGAATTCACCTTATTCCTCATCATTTCTTCCACCATGGTATTTTCCTGGGTAAAGAGAGTTGAGAAGGCAACGTTCAATATATTGGCCCTTTCCTCATCTCCCTCCACCATGGCACCCAGGTTATTCCTTATAGAGTCCACACTCTCCATTTTTATTTTCTTATCATTTATTATTTGAAAAATAATTTAGGATTATTTCTACTTTGCTTGGCAACATTTCTTTCATTCCCTATTTTTGCTGCCTTTATGTGTTTTTTTACAGAATTTATTTTCCTCTCTATAATCCTGTAACGCCTCATCTCTACCTTATTGTTTTAGCAACTTAAACTCCTTATCCTTTATCGCTCGTCTTACAGTACTAGTTAACCATATTGACTTTATCTTGTTTCTCTTATGCTTTTTCTCATATGGTAAGTGTTTTTCACATGACTTTTTTTAGAATATTTGTGAAAATGTTCCATTTTTTTGGGTGCCTTTGCTTTTGAGAACACAGTTTCTCGCACCAGAATGCACCCAAGAATTTGAGGATTGATTCTGCCACTATATACAAAGTAGCATAAGTCAGATAACTAATTGAAGTGCCATTAGTCTTACCATTGGTTGTTTATCTGTCTTCCCTAATATTTATTCCTTATAAGAAAATGGATTATAATAATTATATTTATAGACTAGACAATATAGTGGTCTATAACTACAACTCATTGAAATATCACTGACATCAGAGCTTTGTCCGACAGTAAAATTCAGAACATTCTCATTATTAGGGACCATTGCTGACTCATTCGATGTAATGAAACTTTCCCTGGGTCATTGTCATGACTGTCATAACAAACCTGAACACACTGCTGAAGGATTAACTACGGGATGTACAGGGAAGAGTGCGAGTGATATCAGGTCCATGTGATACACGTGGGATTCCAATAAAATGAATTAAATTATATGCAACATATATATATCGTATATATATACTGTAGATGGAGTGATCTGTGCTGAACTGTAAATGAGCATCTGTTCACTGAGCCATAAAAAATTCTCCAAATCCAAAGCTTATGAAGAATTCTGACAGCTCACATGACCCCTGTGCTCTACCGCCAGGGAGCAATTAGACGCATTAACTATAGTTTCTATGTAGTTTTACTTTAGTGTCAACATTTGTTAAAGTTTTCCAGGATTCACAAAAAACTTTCCAACAGCTTTTGTGATGACACAGCATTCATGTGACCACTACAATAACTGGCCATACAAGCTGTAGTGTGTTGTAATCATCACCCATAAAATCCTTGTCACTAGAAATGCTCCCAAATAAATAACGGTCCCGAAAAGCAGTAGTAACATATGTAGGAAGTGAATTCCAAACTTGTAGGTACTATAATATTCATACACCCTAAGGCCTAATTCACACAAACATGAAGGGGGATCTATGTACGTCCGCAAGCGTGCAGCCGTACATGAGTCCTCCTAGACAGCAATAGGCACAGTGGGGTACTGTACAGTCCCGTACACTGGGAAAAGATAGAACATGTCCCTTATCTTTCCCCATCTGTACAGCCATGCGCTGTACATCTCTATGGAGAGAGCATGGGTCACCCCTCCTCCTCTCCAGTGTGCCGGATGTATTCCCGCCAATACGTTCATCTGAATTCGCCCTTAGGCCCATAGCAGAGTAAACCTGTCCCTGCTTGGACCCGTGATCACATGATGAGGCTGCCCATAAAATATATGGATGCACAGGCCATAGGACATATGGATGTGTTGTCACTGGCCTGTGATGCTGATGTGATATTTTGGTCAGACAATACAGGGGGATTGCTGGCAATGTAACCCCCTGCAATCTGATCAATCCATTCAATTATGATAATAATAACTTATTAGACCTAAGTGATAATATACTGTATGTCTTTGTGCAATAGAAAAAATACAATGAGATGAGTGCACACTTCTTCTATATCCGTTCTATACTGTATAGGGTAATTACTTGTGACTTAAATAAGTTCCTAAAACCTGAGGGCCACACCCGCTGTTTCAGGGTTGCTGCACTACTAGATAATGTGTTAATTACTTTTATGTTATGTTTCAAACTCTAGTAGTCTGACACCCGCCGCAGTTACGGAGTTGGGTTACAATGAGTTAACCTCGCTGTGAAGAAGGAATGCCTATGTTGATATTCAAATCTGCCAAGAGAAGATATTACACCCCCAATATATGTTACAGCTGTTCAATGTCCACTCAATCTCTGGCATAGATGGTATGTGTTGCCTGGTTACTAAACCCCTTCTTTAATGCACAGAGTGCTCCTATTTTGGATGGGTCACAAGAAACGAAGTACTCACCCAAAAGTTGTGAGAATGTACATAAAAAATGAAATTATGAATGAAGAGTAGTTACGATTTATGGGTAACACATGCAATTGCATTATGTTTTGTTACCACACTTATGAGACCATTAAAGGGATTGTCCAGAGGTTAAAGAACAAAGCCGTTTTCTTCTGAATGGGTGCCCCCTGCCCTTAAGAAAAGATATATATATATATTTGTACATTCACACATGTTTATACAATTACACACTTATTCACTCATATATACACACATTTAGAATCTTATACACGCACATTCAGTTCTAGTTCAAGAAAAGGAAGTAAATATGCATCAAAAATGAACTACAAAACCACAAATCTGCATAAAAACATAGTTTATGCATACACGTCGACACCGGTACAGGTGTCTTAATCAAGAAAGTTATTTTACTATTAACGCCTGAATCATGCAGATTTTTAATATTGAGATCCTATGGGAACATTAATGTGAATGGTATTAGAAATGTTTTTATAAACCAAAGATGACATTGAGTCTAAGAGGAGACCTAAGGACACTGGACTTAGTGCCAGTCACATTGGACATGACCTCATGTCACACTGGTCTCATATAGTCACTTTATAATGGCAGTCCAATGATCTGTAATGTTCTACACCTCCTATTATTTACATGGGTTGTAAGCTCGGCATGTATGTACACTTTAGGTGTTCCCCCATTATAGAAATGACCGTCCATTATTATACCTATTTTGAGCAATGCAATATCTTAAGCAATAGGTAATTACAAAATGAAGGCCAAACTATAAAAAAAAAGTGTCAATTTTGTGAAAAAAAAAGTTTCCCAGGAAAACTTTTCACTTCTGTTACCATAGGGGATGCTTTCATCTTGTCAAAAAAACACACTCACATTTTTAACAAGATGAATTCAGCATTTTTATCACCTAGTCTGAAGTTCCTTGGCAAGTGCCTTTCCAGCAAACTTTTTGTCACATAATTAATACCTTCCAAAGTAAACCATTGCTGTTGATATCCATTGGGAAGCTGTCAGGGGCGTAACTACAGTTATATGGGGCCCACGGGGTCAGGGGGCACTGTTATCTGACCTGACACTAAAGAATGGAGGTTGGGCACCATTGTACAGCATGCATATAACATATATGTGATGTATATATGCTGTATATGTGTTGTATCTGTGATGTGTGCATGGTGTGTGTATATTGTATTTGTGTTTATATGCAGTTTGTCTGTATATTGCACTGTATATGTGTTTATATGTGATATGTACTTGCTCTATGTGTGCGAACATATAAATGTGTGTGTATAACTATGGGGCATATTTATCACGGCCTCTGCACTATGTCAGTGATGTAGAAACACTGAAATAATCATAAATGGTGGCTTATTGCTAGTACTTGCGATTATTTATCCCAATCCACCACCTTCACGGCAGTGGGGTGTGAAGGGGGGTGCGGTTGGTTGAGCGGATGGCACGGCCGGGAGTGGGCCAGCTTGGGGCGTATCTGTCCCCGCGGCTGCACACTCGCTACAGCTGGCGACTTTTCACTAGTGATAAGTCGCCGGCTGCGTTTATTTCTCGGTGTTTATTTCTACACCAGGCCTGACGCCTGCACAAGATGCAGACGCACGTATATATCCACCTATATGTTTATGTATATAAATGTGAGTGTACATATGAGTTTTATGCCGGAAAGAGGTACATATTTTTATGCCGGAAGGGAGTCCTGTTCAGTAGTCTGCTATGGGGCCCTGCCTCTCCTAGTTACACCCCTGGATACTGTAGGCCTGCTAGCCAAGGTTTGACCTATATTCATTAATTCCGCTTGCACCAAGTGAGAGATGGATGGATGGACTTGTGTCATTTGTCCTTGATCCATTGCAGTATCACATGAGGTGCCATCCTCCTACTTCTTTTATTTTTCTAGTAAATACCAAACTATACAGAGATTCTGGAGAAGAAAGGTTCAAACTTTGTCTATAACTACGCTTGGTTGTGTGTTGGGCCGCGTTCATATCCCTCCAAGACTGTGGGTTGGACACCACTGCTGTGGTATAACTTTTCGATATATTATGACAAGGTCATCATGTGTATGAGGAAATATGTGGTGATACACATCTATACTGTCCTCTGTTACTCACACAGGCCAAGGCCGGGGATTACTCCTTCTTTTCCATTCCATATCTCAGTTTTTCCACAAAATTTGTCACATTGAAAGAAGATATATATATATATATATATATATACTGTACATACCCATATATATACACACATATATACACACTATAAAAATAGGCCACAGGCAGGAGAAATGTTCTCATAGAGCAGCCCCAGGACTAAGTGTGGGACAGAACTTCTGTCTGTAGAGATTTCTGGCATGGGACAGTAGTGGAAAATAATATGCCCATGGAAAAAAAAAAATTAAGAAAATGTTTTCGCTAGCGGCCGCTTACTCACGGCAGAACATTGTGTAAATCTGACTGCAGTTTAAACTAATGAGCAAACTGAATATGTGTCAGACATCAGAACCCCCATGACATATGGCGCTGGCGGAGAGGGGTGCGGGCTAGAGTTAACACTTTACATCCTGAAGATTTTCCTCACTACAGTGTGATTGGGTTTAATGTAAACCAGCATAGATAGATAACATAGATCCATAGATAATTGGATTGGCCCCTGTGGCATGATATGTTTATTGGCCCTTTATCTAATTATGTGATGGTTGTGACTGTTAGAACCCGCTTCGATCACACCTAAATGGAGAGGCAGTTTGCAAAAACATGAGATTTAAATGTGTTGTACTCTATATGTCCACTAGAGGGAGTTCTAACTCTTTAAGCATTCATGTATTTTGAATGCACAGAGTCATTTATATATTTACATAACTATAATTGTAAAAATTGTTATTTTTTTCTAAAAACTATAGCAACATGACCACATCTCTATTTTGTTTCAGGATGAAGTGAAGTTGCCATCCAAACTCAGCATCAGCAGGTCACTAAAGGACAGTGAGAAGCAGGAGGTTGAAGAGGAAGGTCAGGAGAAGGAGAACAAAGAAGCAGAGCCAGAGGAAATCCAACTGTCTTCTGATGAGGAGGTAGAAGTAGAGGAAACCATCGAAGAGTCCAGAGCTGAGCGGATCAAGAGAAGTGGAATGAGAAGAGTTGATGATATAAAGAAAGCTTTCTCTAAGGAAAAGATGGAAAAGACCAAGGTCAAAACCAAAGAGAATTTGGAAAAGACCAGACAAAATCTGGAGAAGACCAGACACAACATTGAGAAGAGGATGAATAAGCTGGGAACCAAGATAGTGACAAATGAAAGGCGAGATAAGATAAAGACCTCCAGAGACAAGTTCAAAAAGTCCTTCACTCCTGACCACCCTGTGTATGCCCGCTCCAAAACTGCCGTCTATAAGGTCCCACCCTTCACTTTCTATGTCAAGAAAATCCGAGAGGGAGAAGTCGAAGTGCAGGCCACCGAAATGGTGGAAGTTGGAGGCGAGGATGAAGAGGAAGAAGAAGCAAAAGATCTGCTGAGAGGAGAGAGCCCTGACCCCAACGCACTCCTTCAGATCACAGAGGACACTGATGCTGTTTTGGCTGAGAGAAGCGACAGCGATTAGGAAGGGTACACAATTACGAGCCTCTTCCATTTGGACAGATCCGTTTATAACCTTTTTCACATTTCAGATCCATTTTAATTCTTTTTTTTCATATTCACACTTATCTTTCTTTAACTTTTTGCAGCTCTTTACACAAATATATGTAATCTCCTTTATATTAGGCAGGCCACACTTTCAGTAAATGGTTAATGGAACTGATTGTGTCATTGCTATAAAAGTATATATATAAATATATGTATAAACGCAGCACAGCCTTCTCTCCTGATAACTCATTCTTTTTTTTTTTTTTTTTTTTTTTTTTTTAAATTTTTATTAGTCGTAAATACAATCAAAAGGAAATAACAATTTTACAATCTGTTATATGAGGCAACATACAGCCTTCCAACAAAGAAAGAGAAAGAAACAGTTAAGAAAATTCCTATTAAGTAGCTATCTATGATCAGCTGTTATAGTCTACCTTTATAATAATATGCCCTATGTAACTTCCCGTCTATCCCCTATACTCCCCTTCTAATTTTTGTTTTTGTTTCCTATGCTTTTTGATAGATACCTTATCCCCTTATATTATGTTTCGCCTTTTTTTTTTTTTATTTTTATTCCTTTCCTTTCCTTCCCAACAGAGTCATTGTCATGACCATGTTTCCCATCCTGAAAAAAGATTTTTTTTACTTATCACTCCCCCTTCGTACATAAATAGTTCATAGCTTTTTAATTTGTTCATCCCCGAAATTACGCTCTCCATCTTTGGTGGACAATTTGTATTCCAGTTGTTCTGAATCGCTAACCTGGCTATTGAACATAGCCTGAAGAGAATACCCCTGACGTCGTTTGAAAGGGATATATTCTTCTGGATTATATTAAGGAGGAAAATCTCTGGGAGGGCAGGAAGCTTAGTCTTACATTTTCTCTGGAACAACACGTTCACCTGTGCCCAAAAATTCAAAATCGGCGGGCAATACCACCAAAGATGGAGAAGATTTGCTTGCTCCCCACAGCCTCTCCAACATTCCTTTGGAGCGTTACTATATATATTTGCTAATCTGTTAGGTGCTAAGTGCCATCTTAAGAAATTCTTTAGATAACATTCACTGTGATTTAGGCACATCAGACTATTTTGGGTTCTATTGAAAGATAAAAGCCAATCATGCGGTGAGAACGTCTTACCTAATTCTGATTCCCATTTTAACATATAAGTCAGTTTCATATTACCAAGACTACGGGAATTTAGTTCTGCGTAGGCAATCGATATGCCGCCCTTCCATTTGTTTTTACTCTCTAAGAATTTAATAAAAGGTGTCATGTCTGTATTTTGGATATGCCAGTTCTTATGTGTTTTTTGCAAAAGAGACGTCAATTTCTTGTAATTGAGAAATTCACCCTTAGGGATACTATATTTATTGCAGACGTCCTCAAAGGACATGATTCTTTCACCTTGAAAGAGGTCAGCCAGTGACAAAATGCCAGCGGCTTTCCATCTTCCTATTGTGGAGTCTATCAAACATAGGCCAAGAACGTCCATTACGACTGCGTGCCTACCCAAATTTATTCCTGATCGGCTAGAATGGTAACTGCGCCATGCTGTCAACATGGCATTAGTGCTGTCGAGCAGTTGGCCAGGTCCATTGTAACCAAGCCAATTTGCTACCATTAAATCTTTCAATGATGGCAGGTTTGCAAATGCTTCTTCTATAGTCATCCACTTTTCCCTCTCCGTGTTTTCCCAAATGCTTTTTATGGGTTCCATCAATGTGGCTTCTTGGAATGTTAATATATTTGGGTATCCTACTCCACCTAAACTTTTCGGGGCAAATAGAGTTTTTTTTGGTACCCGTGGTGGTTTGCCCTTCCAAATATATCTGTCAACATATTTTTGTATCTTGTTAATATGTTCTTTTGAAAATTTTAGGGGGATACATCTCATGTAATATAGAACCGTTGGAAGAATATTTCGTTTTACGGCGTAAATTTTGTTTAGCCAGGTCAAACGGCATTTTGTCAAATAGCTGATTATATTGGTTATCTTGTTGTTTAATTCTATCAAGTTTTGGCTAACGATGTCTTTGAGAGAACCTGACAGCTGAATCCCCAGGTATTGAAAACCCTCTGGGGTCCAAAGATATGGAAAATTTTCCTTAATTTTTTTTTCTAATACCGTGGTTCCATTTATTAATAATATTTTACTTTTATTTTCATTTATTTTATAGTATGATACTGTAGAGTATGATTTAACTACATTTTTAAAGGCTGTCAAAGAGGCGACTGGTTCCTCACATGAGATGATGATATCATCTGCGTATAAGCCAATTGGGTAGCCTTCTCCCTTGATGTTTACTCCTTTAATAAATTTATTTGTTTTCACAGCCTGTGCTAGGGGTTCTATAAAGATGTTGAATAACAAGGGAGAGAGCGGGCATCCTTGACGGACCCCGTTCGTGATTTTGAATTTCTCCGAACAGAACCCCAGGCCACTTATAAAAGCCACCGGGGAGCTATACATGGCCATTATCATATCTATAAAAATTTTTGGGAATCCAAATTTTACCAATACTGTTTCCAGGAAGCCCCAGTGCACTCTGTCAAACGCTTTTTCCGCGTCTATAGACAGCAGTGCGCAGGGGGCCCCCCTGGATTCTATTACTTGAATTAGATCAATTACCCTACGGGTAGCATCTCGGGTTTGGCTTCTTGGCATAAACCCTACCTGATCTTTTGAGACTATACTTGGTATAACTGTTGCTAATCTCGTAGCTAAGATTGAAGAGTATAATTTAATATCGCTATTAAGGAGTGAAATTGGTCGAAAGTTTTGTACTTTGGAATTATCCTTATCCGGTTTTGGAATAGTTATAATTTTTGTGGTTAGCATTTCTTCCGGTATGTTATTTGTCCTTTTAATCTCGTTAAACATTTCTACCAGATACTTGGCTAGGATGTCTCTAAATTCAATATAGTATTCGTTTGTTAACCCGTCTGGGCCTGGAGCTTTACCTTTCTTTAGCTTATTTATTGCTAACGTAACCTCATATAGCGTAAAGTCGCCTACCAGAGACTCCGATTGTTCTAAACTTAGCTTCGGGAGAGATAGCGGATCTAAAAATGAATTAATAGATTCGATGTCTGGTTTAATAACCTCACCGTGTTCCTCCAAATTATAAAGCTTTGAATAATAGGTGCGAAAAATTGCTATTATTTTTTGTGGGTCATAGGTAAATTTCCCATCATGGTCTAAGATCTTTTCTATTTGTTTAGTTATGTTTCCCTTTTTAAGCTTGTTTGAAAGCGCTTTTGTTCGGTTACAACTTAATTCAAATTTATTAAGTTTGTCCCTTCTAAGTGCCTCCCTATATTCTTTTAGCGACAAAATTTTTACTTGTTCCCTTAAATTGAGAATTATATCTTCTATATCCTTGTCTGGTTTTAGTTTATGCCATTTCTCTAGTGAATTGATGCGGTTTAATAGCTCGTTGCGTTTTTTATCTTCCTCTTTTCTCATATGAGTATTCAGCATTTTAAGGAAGCCTCTAAAGTATGCTTTATGAGCGCACCATAATTTAGTTGGTGATTGACATTCGACTAAGTTAAATTTAAAAAAAGCTTCCAACTCTTCTGTTAATTTATTTTTAAACTGTTTTAAGGTTACAAAATTTAACCTCCAAGTCAACCCCAATACAGAAGTACCTTCGACTGAGATTTTAACTTTAACCGGAGCATGATCAGAAAGGGTCATTGGGAGAATGCTTACATCAACTGTCTTGTTAACCAGACCTCTGCTTACCAAAAACAGATCTATCCTTGAATAAGTAGAATGTGGTTTAGAAAAAAACGTATAGTCCCTTTTTTCACCGTGTTTGTAACGCCATACATCATGTAGATCATATGCTCGTATGATTTCTCCAATACAAGGTTTTTTCTTAAGGCTTATTTTGTCAGATGTAGTATCTATACGTCTATTGGCGATTGCGTTAAAGTCGCCACCGATGATTGTATTCCTATTATATCTACCTATACAATTACTGAAAACATTTTTGATGAATTTTAATTGGCCATGGTTAGGGGCATATACGTTTATAAAGCTAAAAGCCTGGTTATAAACGAGACAGTCGAGCATAACATATCTACCGTGTATATCTTGTACGACCTCAATTTTTGTGGCTGGGAGCGTATTTTTGATCGCAATAGCTACGCCCGCTTTTTTTTTATGTCTGTCTGAGGCAAAATATATACGTGTGTAAGATTTGTCGTTGAATCTATGGTGGTCTTTTTCCAAAAGGTGGGTTTCCTGTAACATGACTAAATCTGGGGAATAAAACTTTATAATACGCCAAACCGAAAATCTTTTCTCTGGGGAATTTAGGCCCCGCACATTAAGTGTTAATACTTCCAAACATACCATTACAGTATATATGTTTACTTAGCCTAAAAACGAAGAGGGGGGGATCAAGAAATATTTCCGTTTTTTTTACCCGGGTAGCGTGGGGCATATATTTACTAACAGGAATCTTGTAGCAGGGGTTTTCCTTATGGTATTTCAGTGGGGAGCGAGTTACGAACATCACCCTCTTATATGGGCCGGTATTTTTAGTGTGATCTTGGGGTAACAGCTGTAAAGTATTTCTAACGTTGTGCTCCTGCTTGTTCGGCCAACTGTTATGGTGGCTTTTCGAGATGGAACTCACAGAGAAGAAGGTGGTCCAAAGAATGTTCCTTTGGATTTTCATCGAGCGCCTGCTAACATTCGCTAGGCGGTTTAGTGGAGGAGTATGAGTGAATTTAACCTGTAATACGCAGCTTCTGAGTGGTGTCGGGGGAATTTAATTATGTATATAGAGGTATAATTGGAAATACATACGTAACTACATATATACACATATATACGCACATGCACATGTACATAAACACATATGTGTACTTTTTTTTTTTTTTTTTTTTTTTTTTTTTATTAATTTATTTTTATTTATTTATTTAATCTCTTGTAGATATATTTATTCATTGTAATGTATCCCCTTTCAATTATGTTTTATTTTACCACTTTCTCTCTATCCTTCTCCTTGAGCCGCTTACCAATCAACAAGGTTTATGCCCCTGTGACCTACACACACTAGATCATAATGCAGCATCGTTGTTCTGATGCCAACTAACAGAAATTATATACAATGTTAACGCTCAATATATAAAGTTCTCTAATAATTAATATTTTGTTAGAAGCAGTCATTTAGTATGGGTGAGTCTTTTCCTGCTGCGTAGAAATCGGTCATGATGTAGGTTTTGGGACCGATCTCCAATCCACTTTGATTTTTACTGGAATATCAAGGTCTTTTTTTGGAGACCTTTCGGATTCTTGCATCCATCCCCATCCAATCAATAGATCTTCTGCTTTTCTTACATTATTGCAGATATAACGCTGTTCTTCCTTTGTGAAAATAAGTGATAGGGGGAAGCCCCAATTATAACGTATGCTTTTCCCTTGGAGAATGGTAGTGACTTTTCCAAATTCTCTTCTTTTATTTAGAGTGGCCGGTGAAATATCGTTAAAAACTATTAAGTCCTTAAATCGTTCCGTGCGTTGGTCTCTTTGCCTGCTGGCCTTCATGAGTTCTTCTTTAATATGGAAGTAATGAATCTTCACGATTACGTCTCTTGGGGCCGCAGATGGGGCGGTTGCTGGTTTCCGCAGTCTATGCGCTCTATCGATTTTGAGGTCTGAGTCGGTGGCTTCTGGTAGTAATAAGGACATAAAGTCCCAAATAGAATTCAGTAAATCCGCATCTGTTACGGTTTCTGGGATACCTCGGATTCTTATATTATTTCGCCTTGAGCGATCTTCTAGGTCTATAATTTTTTTTTCTTGTTGTTGGATTGTTTCTCTGCAAGCTGCCACTGCGTCTATTAATGTGTTGCATGTTTCTGATATATCAGTTACTGCATCTTCCAGGATGGCTGTACGATCCCCTAATGAAGAAATCTCGTTTTTTATTTCCTGTGTTAGGGATCTGAATTCCGATTGGATTTTAAGATGATGTTTATTTAACATTTTTTCCATAGCCTTTTCGGTCATCCATTCGTTATGGTGTGGGGCGGTCTGGGACGGAGTTGAGGCGTTTGATGTTAAACTGTCATCGCTGTGCAAATCTTTAGCTTCATCCAGAGACCCTCTGGGAGACCTCAATTTTTTATTCATGTTAGGCTCCAATTGTTGTTTATTAATCCTCGGCGAAAAAAATGATGTATCAACTTTCGGTTTCTCGGGTTTGCGTCTTGGCCCCATCCCCCGAATTGGAGATGAGCCTTACCACTGTGTTATCTTATGAAATCAGCGACTATTTCCGAACCCCCCTTTTTTTTTTTTTTTTTTCTTTAGCGGTATCCCACTAAACCATATAACTCATGCGCTCTTGCCAGGCGGCTACCTAAAGTTTTTTTGGTAGCAATTACAACGCCTTTTCTTAGACCGTATCCAATTCTTACATTACGGCAGTGCGAGTGGAAGCGAGCAGTAACGTGTTAATGTATGAATATCTTTTGGGCAGCCCGGGGTTATTTTTAACCTCTTACTCCAAGCGCTTTTATTACGCTGATAACTTTAGTTAGTTCGTACGCAATAACCAGTTAGTTATGTGTGCTTAGAGCACGGCTGAACCATTAGAGCATCAATAATAGTTCAGATCAGTCCCAGTATCACATGCATTGCTTCCTGACTCTAATGTGTGATGTAGGTATTACAGTTCGAATAAGAGTTAATCCAACTGAGTCAGGTTAGTAATATATGCCTTTGGTTGAAAAGTACAGTCATATGTTAGTATTTGTTATGATAGGGGTGAGGCTGATCACAGCTCTTACCAGCTTCCAAATAGCCACCGCACTCAGACCGCCTCAGATCCACCTCGTATGCGGGCTGCTGTCGCGTTATATCTCACGCTTTTCACAAATCGCACGTTGCCGGCAGCGTCATGTACCGGGTTGACGGCTTCCTCCTCCTTAGCCTGGCACTGGCGTGTGCCTGCCTCCGGCACGTACCGGCGCGGGCCAGCGCAAGGTATTCGGATTTCAGACCCGACACCCGATGTCTCCAGCCACTCCGGCCACTCCGCGCGTCGCTCCCCGCGACAACCCGCGTCACTCCTTAGCCACTTCCACCTCTTCAAGCCTCGCACACGTTCCGGCAGCCGACTCCCGTTGTCTCCAGCCGCACCGGCCACTCCACGCGTCGCTCCCCGCGACAGCCCGCGTCACTCCTTTGCCTCCTCCACCTCTTCCGGCCTCGCACACGTGCCTACATTACGTCAGCACGCACCTCCTCCTGATAACTCATTCTACTGGCACACTTGTCTACAGAAGACTGGGCCATAATAGTCCATTCAGTGTTATTAAAAAAGAATGCAGCGGAGTCTGGAAGAATCACTTTCTGTCTTAAAGGGACACTAAACCTGTGAATCAAAGTTATAATAGTAAACTTTTGAATATACAAAATTATGTAAAGCAGCTTCTCTGTGGTTGTTTTATGCTCCTTCTTTCTCCTGAAGTAAGCAGTGTAAGAGTGTTAACTTTTCCACACTTAGAGAATATTCCCCTTTAGGATTCATCTATGTAAGGGGATTAGACTATCCAGGGACTGTCTGTAAAGAGTAAAGTCATTATAAACTTTATCAGGCCCTTTAATCTCTGAGCTGTTAGTGGATATAGGACAGAAAGTTGATTAACACAAACTGCTTAAATAAGGGTGAAAGGCAGGAGGAAAATAAGGGCACAGGAACATATATATTTCATAAAGTATACTATAAAGGTTACTATTATCATCTGCACTATACATTTATGTAATTTTGACAAAAGTTTAGTTATGCTTTAAAAACTTTAGCTAAAAGTGCAGAACTTCACTGCTTTAGTCTTCATTGCACTAAGAGTAAAGTAAGAAGGGTTACTCTGTAGCAAAGTCCCAGCAGTAAGATAGGTAGCTCCTTAGACTCCACATTTTACATGTACTTGTTTCACATGAAATAGCACTGGAAGAGAGGATATAAGGAGAGGAGACAATACAATATGGATCAATGCTGGGGCACTTACTTTATATATCATTTTATACTCACCTTTTGCATTACACAATACACCAACTTGGATCAGGGAAGAGGATGACATGTAAGCATTTACTTTTTACAATTTAGTGTCCCTTTAAGAAAATATTGAAACATCCTACTTACACCAATAATGAGAAATAATTCTTGCGGGCCTACAAATTCAGTAGATAAGATAGATTCTAAAATCGGCAAAGGCCTATGTGAATTTGTTACTGTGGGTCAGGTATGTCGTTAGAGTTGAGGCAAAGCAAGTCTCTGCTATTGTATAGAAGTTGTTCAGATTCAGAAGGTTCAGAAGAAGAATAGATTGTGTTCATACTCTGAAGATAAGGAGTATTTGAGTAATGTAAAGCTGTGTAATCCGAGGACTAGCTGCACAGGACGTACGACTCTCTGTGACATTTATGATGACGTGCCAGTGTGCCCACATACTTGTTTAAATAAATGTAACTTTCCCATCTTGGTGTCTTGGCAGACGGCAGGTTAAAAATACTTGGTATTGTTTATATATAATATGAAATAGTAATGGTGTAAAGTGGATGCTGATTTTAGGCAAGAGAACTGCAGTGGAAGAAGTAAGGTTTACATAACCTCTGTGAATTTCATTCCACCTGGTTTATTAATAATGCACACTTTGTAGTCTAAAATGTAGATCAATAAACACATGGTTGCCAGAAAACTATTGTTGAGAGTACAAGACAATTTGGTATTACTAATGGTAAAACTATAGAGCCAGCACTGGTAGCTGCCATGATGCTTGTGAGAGGAGGTGCCCCAGCTTGGTTTAGCACCTGCTCACACCCAGTGGTAGGTGAAGTGGATCATCTATGTAGGTAATTAAGCATCAGCAACATCTCCAATTGATGAGACCAATGAAGGGCAAACTAGTTCCACAGAGAGAATATTTTGGTTGACATAAGAGCCAGGATATATGGGTTAGATGGTCACCTGCAGTAGCGTAACTTGAAGCTGATGGCCAGGTCTGTGCCAGGACCCCAACTATCATCTATGTCTTCTCATAGGGGAAATTGACACCTTATGAGCCCTCTTAGCCTGTTGTGCCCCGTTATGACCACACGCTCTGCACCCCTCTGGTCACCTGCCAATGTAACCTGTTTATCCAACTTGCCATGGGCCCAGTCCAAGCTCATTGGGTATTGACATCCACCCAGGTTTGCCTGCTGCTGACTAGTTAGTGATATGACTACTACTGCTTGCCTAGATCAATGACCAACAAGATATAGTGGATACTGAACAGATATCACAAAATAGGAACAGTCCAGTATATTGGTCCTTAAGGGTTTCCAGCTGTAAAAAGACTACAACTCCCAGTATTCCATCACAGCATTCAGAACTTGCTGTAAACTGTAGTTGGGAGCTTTGATTGGAAATCCATGCTCCAGTCTATTGCCTATAAATGGGTCATAAAGGGGCCAAAAACATTTTGTGTCCTGCTGGGACTGTCCTGTCCCTACTCCAGCCCCCTGATCACTTATGAAAGAAGCTGTTTTATGACTTGTGTAAATATTTCAACCCTTTTCTACCAAGGGGGTCAGAGGGGTGCTATTTCACTGCCAAAGTTAAATGTCAAGGCAAGTATTTATCACATAGATCGCCTGGTGCTTTCAGAAGATCATCATCTACATAGTAAAGGATGCAGGATTTATGAAATATTATAAGGATGGACAAGAAAAAGATCTTTGTGGAAAATATAACATAGTTCATCCAATAAAAACACTTTTAACATAAATGTGTGGCTACTGTTCTTTTATTGTTATTTTATAAGGGATAAGATTTCTATATAACCAACTTTCGAATCATAGTTTATCAAAGCACTACTTGATATACAGACATATAATCCTACTTTTACCATGGGTTATTTGACTCCAAAAGCTGCCGATCCTCCTTCCAAATCCTAAACAATAAGAAAGACAAGGGAGATCTGTGATTAGAAAGCAATGATGGGAACTGACATTCCCAAAGGATGGGATTATATGCAGCATTTCATTAAAATCATAGACACCGTGATGCCAGAGTACATAGATAATACATTTCTTTATAGGGAAGGTATATCTAAGGAAAATAGTGAATCGGTGAGTAACACTTTTCCATGGATAGACATGATCACGGTTTTCCGAGACTCCATACATATACCTGCATCCCTACCCCTATTACTAAGGCCAGAGATGGGAGACGGGAATAATTTCCCAGAGCTCTTTTCTCTGTACATGTCATAGGAAAGGTAAAATACTCCTAGAGATGTCATAGTACAGGGATAATACACAAAGTGATGTCACACACACTGGGGCACATTTACTTATTCCTGTCACGATCCAGCGGCGCGTTCTCTGACAAGGGTTTGGGTCTTCCAGCGATTCACTAAGGTCGTGCGCCCGATGTCGACCAGGTGTCGCTGCTGCGCCGAGGTCCGCCGGAGTTCACCATCCTATTCCTGGTGCATGTAAGTGCGTGTCAAGCGGCACATTTTTAAAAAAAAAATACAGCGTTTTTTCCGAATCCATCGGGTTTTCCGATACCGCCCAACACCCCCCCCTGATTTTTGTTGCATGCAACCAGGCGCCGATGCGACACAATCCATTCGAGTGCGCCAAAAACCTGGGGCAAATCGCCGCAAACCAGTAATTTTTGGGAAACCCGAAGAAAATGAGCAATTCGGGCCCTTAGTAAATGAGCCCCAGTGATGTCCCAGTACAGGGATAATACACAAAGTGATGTTACAGTGCAGGACTAATACACAATTTGATATCACAGTACATAGACAATACACAAAGTGATGTTACAGTACAGGGATAATTCACACAGTGATGTTACAGTACAGGGATAGTACACACAGTGATGTCACAGTACCGGGCTAATACACAATTTGATGTTACAGTACATGGATATTACACAAAGTGATGTCACAGTACAGAGGTAATACATAAAGTGATGTCACAGTACAGGGATAATACACACAGTGATGTCACAGTACAGGGATAATACACACAGCGATGTCACAGTACAGAGATAATACACACAGTGATGTCACAGTACAGGGATAATACACAATGTGATGTCACAGTACAGGGATAATACACAAAGTGGTGTCACTGTACATGAATAATACACAAATGGATGTCACAATACAAGGATACTTCACACAGTGATGTCACAGTACAGGGCTAATACACAAAGTGATGTCACAGTACAGGGCTAATACACAAAGTGATGTCACAATATAATCTGCCCTCTTTGTCGATTGTCCCCATTGCAGCTGCTATCCTTGTAACTAAATGGGTATTCACATTCACATTTAATTCATGTACTATATACACTTAAGATACATTTCCTCAATTGGATGTTATGAAAAAATTTACATGTGTGGAGATAATTCCCTTAAATGTCGCCGTGTTAAATGTCAAGGCTCCTCTAAGCCTAAACATTATACCACCCTCTACCTTCAGGGATATTTAGTATAAAAATCAGTAATAAATCTTTATTTAATATAGTACCATCATTTTTCACAGTGCTTTACAGATCATGGAGAACATGTACAAATAAAATAAGATATAAAATGGTCAGATGACACACAGCCCTGTGAGGCTCAGTATTAATGAGTATAATACCTTGTATCCAATACAAGATCACTGTCCTTATACTCCCTAAACAAGCCAAAATGCCGTATATTAGTATTAAGGACTTCAGTATACACAATACGATACCAATATAACAAAAAGAGTTAATCATCTTTATTTATACAATGTAACAATACAAGCAGTCACTAGGACCTAACAACAAGTTAAAACCATGTGTTGGTGGTCATAAGCCATTACACATAACACAGTAGGTTATATAATTAAACCTTGCTAACAAGAATATATATGTGCATTATAATACATTCACACAGGAAAGAATAATAGTAAAATTATACAAGTAATAATATATCTAGTTAAAATATACATAAAATACTCTCCACAAATTCTCAAAAGCAATACAAACCCATTGTACGGATAGACCCCCATCACAGCTCTGCTGCTCAGTATTCACCCACAACCGCCCTAGGCTACATGGATATGAATATTAAAGGACATCTACTATGAGTTTTACTGATGGTAGACATGTCCTAGCAACCAGTTCCTGAGAAACTATTTTCCTCCGGACTTCTTATTATAACTCTATAACCTCTATAGTGCCTAATCCTTGGCATAAAGCGTTATAATAAAAGAAGTCTGGTTAGTAGAATACTTCTACCATTAGTAAGGGCTCATTCACATGGTCGTAATGGGGACTGGTATCCAGTTGCACCATTTGCGGCCGGATATTGGTCCCCACTGACACCTATGGCGCCTGGTCACGTTGAGCACACGTTGTCTCACCGACCCGTGTCTGATTTTGAGCACCAATCTTTACCCTATTCATATTATGAAGAGGGCACTGTGTTACACTACAGACTTTACAGATAGGATAAAGCGAATCCCACCCACTAAAACTTGACCCACACAGTTGCCCCTACCTACTTGCCTATCCTGTCCTAGATGGTAGGTGACAATTGGTCAACATTCCACAATTGGTCAACAGACAGAAATATAAACAGGACAAACGAAGAAGAGTGGTCGTGTAAACAGGGGCCAAAATCAAGAGAAAAATGCAGTACAGAATCAAGAGAAAAAGGATAGTCAGAAGACAAACAAGGGTTTGAAGATCTAAAATATGTAAGTCCTGAAAATTCCAGAAAGCTCCAAAGAGGAATTATAGCAAGTACTAGAAAGTGGGCAAACAATAGAATGATAGAGAACAGTCCCAGTCCAGAGAGTTATTGGGTAGGTCCCCTGACATCCAGACAAACCAGAATGTCCATCACAGCTAGCTTAAGCATCTGCATCCCAGAGCAAAGTCAACAGAAGACAGACAGGTATGGTGGAAATCAACTTAAACAGGTAGTGTTCAGACTAAGTTCAGGACAGAATGCCAACTAAGCACAAAATCAGAGTTAGCAGTGTATCTTCTGCTGTAATTTACAGCCAGAGCACAGCGCTAAAGTGCGAACAGATGTTACACTAGTACTATGAACATTATACATTATAGTTAGAGGCTTGATGCAGATTTTGTATTGCACAGAGTTGCCGTAAAGGAAATTTGTTTTTATGCATTGTGAACCAAACATGCCTTGAGAATGCTGTAGCGACACTAATGCAGAAATATATCTTGTTTAATCCCTGAACTGAGTGGTTTTGCTCAAAAAGCAATTATGAAATTCAGGACCTTGAGAAAGCTGGGTGCCCTGGCTGCCTTACATAAACACATTACTTTCACAAACATGGAGCTGCCAGAACTGTCCACATAGGACCACATCAACCTAAGCTGGATGATTTGTATACAGCAGCTGGGGGGATGGTGCAAAGATTGATTACTTCTGCATGTCAGGGACAACACAGTGATGACGTATTCTTGGCTTATACCGGCTTATATACCGGCGTATTCTTGGCTTATACCGGGCAGGACAAGGTTGAAGCAGTGCATAATTAGGGTAGGAGGTGAAGCGCTGAGGCAGCCACAGGAGCGACAGAGCCTCATTATCATAATGTTAGAGTTGTTTTTTCAGAAAAACCACTCGACTCAGGGATTAAACAAGATATGTTTCTGCATCAGTGTCGCTTACAGCATTCTCATGGTATGTCTGGTTCATAATTCATCAAATTAAATGGTAGATTTCCTTCAAGTTATGTCTCTAAGTATATAACTCCTTTCATGTAGCTGTACTACTTTCTTATGTCCAAGAGATGGAAGTGTTGTACAGACAGTTTTACAAACTGCTCTAAACAGATGGCAGTAGACCAAGGGCAGGAATATCTGGGAGCTGCCAGCTGTTTTACATATTTTTCCTCTTGCGCATTTACTGTTGGCTAAACACAAGCTGTGTTTATACTGAACAGACAAAGTGGATTTCCCTTTAGGAATATATGTCGCACAATAGGCTCTGTTTATGCTTATTTAATACTGGTGCAAAACCAACAAATATCTTTTATTTAAAAAAAATACAACTCCATGAGGTTATTTCCTTAAATTTTTAGTTTCAACAAAACTTTATTGATTAGGAAGCATAAAGACGCCTTACAATAGAACCGGCGAAACAAATGCCCCTCGCAGGGGGAAGTATAAGACACTCTCATCGGATACATAACCAGCTACTGTATCAATTGACCGATAAAGTGTAAGGGTGAAGTGGTGGGGAAGGGGCTCACAGGGGATGAAAGAGAGAAAAAGGCTTCCACACTAGATTGCTGTAGGTATAGTAGGTAAGGAAGTTTACCGTGATAGATGACTCAAATGAGCCATGAAGTTATTAATAAATCTTCAGGGTGATAGTATCGATGCCCTCTCAAGGTTTGGGGCACCCTGAGAAGCAATCCTTCAAACAGCTGGAAGGTGTCAGTCCTGGTTGCCTCAATTCACTCAAACAACGCTAGTAGGTTAATTCTAATTTTGCATCACATCTCCGAAAGGCAGGGACTCATCTCCGTCCTCGCGGGTTTAAAAGAAAATGGGACTTTTTCAAAGGCGCTCTCCGATCCAAAGATAGTCAGTATAAAATGAACTATTTTATTGTTACTGGTAAAACCAAAATATCAAATAAAACAAAAAATCAAATTAGTATTAAGACAACGTGTTTCGCGTCCTATGCACTAGACGCTTCGTCAGGTCTGAATTGCTACTACAAACATAATGGTATATATGTCTCCATACCTATACATCTATACCATTATGTTTGTAGTAGCATTTCAGACCCGATGAAGCATCCAGTGCATAGGACGCGAAACGCGTTGTCTTAATCTTAATTTTATATTTTGTTTTATTTGATATTTTGGTCTTACCAGTAAATAGTTCATTTTATGCTGACTATCTTTGGATCGGAGAGCGCCTTTGAAAAAGTCCCATTTTCCGCGAGGACGGAGGTGAGTCCTTGCTTTTCGGAGATCTGATGCACTTTGGTATCCGGTAATTCCCTGCCGGTGTGGACTAGGCAGCAGCCGATGTATACTTCAATAGTGTTGTGCCTGCATGCACAACCATTTAAGGTGAGCGCATTATCTTACCAGTAAAAACACAACGGGGTTAACCCAAAATTTATTGCACCAGGAAGCGCTTGTTTTTTTTCTTTTTAGCATTCTAATTTTGACCACTGTTAAAGACAGGTTAGGTGATTTCCATTTCGCCGCTATGCGTATTCTAGTTGCCAGTGCAAAAAATTAGAATTTGGTGATGGGCTTTGTTTTTGACCCTTGCTGGCTTATCTCCCAGCAACAGGACTGCCAGGGTCACTGGTGTTGCAGTACCTAATATGGATCGGATGAGGATTTTGACATTGTTCGAGAGAGAGGTGACTATAGGGCAATGCCACCAGATATGGGACATGTTGCCCACGGCACTACAGCCCCTGAAACAAGTGTTGGGTAGATGGGGATACAAATTAGCAAGCGGGGCTGGCACATAGTAGGCCCTAGCAATCTGAAGGAGGTTTCCGTTAGCGAAACCTGACGGCTACCTTTATCTAGGGTTGTGCCGCAGTGTCTCCATCTTGACAAAGAGAACTGTCAGCCCAAGTCGGTCTCCCGCTGTTACTTGACGTCCGGGGGAGGAGTATAAAAGATATATAAGAATATAAGAGGGAGATCGTCCCTCTTCCAAATGGATCTTTTATACAAATATTTTCAAAAGCTGTACAGAAGTCTGAGGATGTACCTTGAGGTATATAATGTGATAGTTGATTGAGCCTGAAAGACTTTGGAGGGAAGGACTTCATATTTTGCACTAATTTAATTACTAGATAGCAATTTGCCCCTGGACATCAGGTGCCGTACATGGACAATGCCCTTTGCTGTCCACCATCTGAAGTTCCATTGTTCTATTCCCAGAGGAAAGGCAGGATTTTGGAATAAGGGTAACAGTAATGAAGGGTTGGATTGAAGTTTATGTTGGAATCTAACATACCGGCTGGAGTAATTGGGATTCCAGTACGATTCATCTAGGTATATTTTGGAATGTAGCTATAGGGGCAAATTGGGCTATTTGAACTGCTTTGTAATAGAGGGCAAAGTTGGGCAGGGACAAGCCTCCCAGGAGTTTATGTTTAAACATAGTGACAAGAGCAATACATGGTCGTTTATTATTCCATACCAATTTAGAGACGTGAGAGTGTATAATTTTAAATGTTCTTCTGGGCACCCTTGCGGAAAGGTCACCATTTTAATGGTGGGGATACAACCCAGCCAGGAGAGGCTAGGTAAAGACCAGTTATTTATATCCATTTGGAATTTCTTTAGTAGGTATAACTTCCAGGGGAACAGCGTCGATCTATGAGCCGTGAGTCGTATTCCCAAATATGCAATATTCTGTGGCTGTCTCCAGCGTTCCCAAATACTCCTGGTGGCTCCCGTGTTCCAGCCTCACCAGCTATCCCCCAAGGACTTGTCCATTCCTGCCCACCTGGAACCAGTGCCAGCTACTACCTGCTTGCCTGCCATGAGTTCCAGCTCATCCTTCCAAGCCACATTCTTGCTGTCGCCAAGGCTCAGACTGTGTCCTGCTACCCCTGTGTCCCTGACTACCACCAAGGGCCTAGTCACACCCATGGAAAGACCAGGTGCCACTTAGACTCCGGTCCCAGGTGTCAGCTAATACCATCTACATCTCCCTGCGGTGGTCCAGAGGGTCCACTGGTCCACCTCCTCCTCCCTCCGGACTCTTCCCATAGAGACTTTCCTCCAGGGTACTCCCAAGTACCGTCTGTTGTCTGTGTGACCTTTACAGGTGGCATTTATTCTGCTCTAGTTCATCCTCAGCAGCAAAGAGTGGGTAGTTCTTCCTTCTTCCATTGTGTTCCCTAGGCTCCTGATGTGCAACATCAAAGTTGCAACTGGGAGGAAGGAGCTGCAGATAAATGCTAAAGGCTGAGCTACAAAAACAGGGGCAAAGATTCCGGTAGCTTTACTCTCCACTGATGCAGAAAGGGTCTTCGACCAAGTGGACCTTTTTGCAATTACCATGAAATAAAATGGTATTTTTGCTCCATTTGTAAATATCATTATGGCCCTCTACTCTACAGTGATTAGGGTCAATGGTACAGTTTCTTCCCCTTCCAAATATCCAACAGCACCAGACAGGGTTGTCCTCTTACCCGCCTCTTCTTTGTTCTTGTGATGGAAACCCTCATCCAACATATTTGCCAACAGGCTCCGATTCTAAGGGTACAAATAGGGGTACTCAACAGACTACCACCTGCGGATAATCTGTTAATTGTTACAAAAAATCCTAAAAAACTCTTTCCCAACATTGGTAAAATATTCCAAGAATTCCAGGACCTCTCAAATTTCAAGATTATATAACCAAAAGAAGAGACAAAGAGGAGTGTGTATAGGCCAAAAATGTCTATTTACAAGTCTTTATTTATATCAAAATTGTAAACACTACAAAACATGCATATATCTTAAAAACACCTAAAACGTACAAATTGCATGTACTTTTGTACGTTTTAGGTGTTTTTAAGATATATGCATGTCTTGTAGTGTTTACAATTTTGATATAAATAAAGATTTGTATATAGACATTTTTGGCCTATACACACTCCTCTTTGTCTCTTCTTTTGGTTATATATTGGTAATCAGAGTGTGGTGGCCTCTTCAGGCATACTCTAATTATATACTTGCTGTGCGGGTTTCCACTTTTAAAAAATTTCAAGATTAACTACTGCTTAAAAAGTTGGGTGAATGGTGAGAGCGGGTCCTGTTGAGGCGAACGTGGGGTGTCTAACCAAGGGGACCAGGTCTTCAGTTGTGGCTATTCAGTGCACATATTTCATCCAAACGGCATAGCTGAGATGTTTTGTTCGCCTATTATGAGGGCCAAAAGGTTAAAGTAGATTCTACATAGCAGATAGTGTAGTGGGGTTAGGGATTTTGTTGCCAGTATCATCTATAGCCATTGGGACTTATTGAATTTCCCTTTCCATGAGGAAGGAATAAGGTTTAGGCATAAAATGTGCTCATTTAGGGGGGGTGCATTTGGGAAAAGGTTTCGCAAAACAGACTCAATTGACTCCCAAAAAGGGCAGATTAGAGGACAGTGCCACCAAATGTGTAATAGGAACCCTTTATCTAGCGGACAACTCCTGCACAGGTTGGATATATTGTTGTGCTTGACAACTTGATGTAACTAGAGTGCTCTGGGCCCTGGGACAAAAATCCTAATGGGGACCACCGCCCGTGACCATAATTACTGCAATAAAAAGACAAAAAAATTACAAAAACATCATACCAATAAGAAACAAAAATTTTTTTTTTATCCAGTGCCCGGAGCAAATACTACCTCAGTACAGTGATTGATATCACCTCCATAGACCAATATTAAGGGTATTGACAATTCAAAGGACTATATTAAAATAATAAGGCTGTATGAGGCCCAAATAATACCGCTACACCATGACCGTTTCTATAAAATGACTTAATATTAGCACCAACAAATATATCTGCAGTATACCACAATACGGTAACATAACATTTTTATATTTCCATGTACCGGGCTGTTTGTGGGCTGATTTTCTGTAACAAATGGTACATCATGGTGACAATATTGAATACTCAATGCCCTGTACTGGGAAGCAAAACTGAGGCAAAACTGGTGAAAAAAGTGGGTGTTACCAGTGGGTGCAGTATGCAGCAAACACCCAGCAGCCCTAGTAGTTTCTATGGGGCTAGCAGTGTCAGGGGGCCCCGTCATCCATTATGCTGTGCATTGTATTTAACATATCTAAGATGAATATATCTTGTACCTATGGTGTGTATATGCTGTATGTTTGTATATGGTACTGTATTTTTGTATATATGCTGTATGTTTGGGTTTGTATATGGCACTGTATGTGTGCATATACTCTATATGTGTGCATGAGTGTATAGATGTGTTATTGTAACTTGCAGTATATAGTATGTATATATTTTAGGTGGGAAGGAGCATCCCATTCAGAAGCCTGCTATGGGGCCCTTCCTCTCCTAGCTACAACATTGCACCCAGCTTGTGTGGAGAGGGTTCAGTCTGTGATTTCTCTCATAATCCCTTAAAGAGTACATGTCAAGGGTTTTTTCCCCACAAATCAATAGCTCTTGGGATATGAAACAACTTTGCCTATTATCTTTGTTTCCTATATGCAGTAGTTTCTTTACTCTCCCCCTCAGCCACCTCTGTGCTGCAGTGGCTGCTTCCTCTCCATGTGAAACTGTACTTTGTTTACACTTTGTTTCTTGGTTAGTTTCATATTAGGGGAGGAGGAGGAGGTCATGTGACAGTGAATGTAGCAGAGCTGGAGGTGTCCATGATAGTGAATGCAGCAGAGCTGGATGTGTATGCAGATGTATCCTACACAGAATAGTGAAGTACCAGAGCTCCCTGTTCCCTATCAGTCCCTCCCAGTTTGTGATTCCACACAACTTTCTGTCTCCCTCTGCACCTTATGCTGCTCCCTTTCTCCACCTTGTCATTGGCAGTATTAGCTCTGTGCAGATACGCTGTGCTCACACAGCACTGGCTATAGACTTCATGTAATAATGATTTCTACCACTTATTACATTGGATCTTTATCTGAACCTATTCCTGGTTCTGTACCATACCAGTGGGGGAGTACAGGCTGTCCCATACTTAAGGACACCCGACTTACAGACGACCCCTAGTTAAAGACGGACCCCTCTGTCCATTGTGACCCCTGGTGAAGCTCTCTGGATGCTTTAGTATAATCCCAGAATGCAATTTATTATTATTATTGGTCTGTGGTAGGAAACAGAAATAATTGAGGGCTTAAAATAGGACTATATTAATAAGATGACGAGCACCAAAGATCTGCAGAAGATCCCATTTATTATAAAACAGTTATTTAGACTTTCATTTGACTGTCCCCCATTGTACCTGACCATTGACCATTGTACCATTGTAACTGAACCGAATCTTAGAACCAGAGAAGGACGAGTATATATTTTAAGCCCTCGCTTTTCCCTGGACCTGTGTTAAAATAAGCCTAAACAATTTTGGCTTATAGAATACTCCCTCATCTAATAAAAGCAATGTAAAAGAGATGTAAAACTAATAGCTTGATGGGTTAATTGTGAGGGGAATTGTTTGGGATTTGATACATACAAAGGGGTCACCACATGATTTATACCTATTCCCAGAGCAAAGAAATAAGACTAAAAACTGAATCATAGTCACATAACAGAAGTTTATTCTACTGAATTCAACAGATCAAACATATTATTATAACATACAGTAGATAGATAGATAGATAGACAGATAGAGAGGTAGAGAAGAGAAGAGAGAGATAGGGGAAGGGTAGATAGGAGAGAGAGTAAGATGAATAGATACGGAGTGGTGATAGGCCTCCATATATACAGTCCGGGTGGTAGGGTAACTGCTGCACTGGCTCAGAAGGAGATGTGATGACTCAGGATCTTTCCTGAAATATGATGGTGTCTTTCATAATAAGGTGATATTTCGCCATTGGTTATCAAAGTACATCATTATTTCCCCTTGCTGAGGCATTGTGGAACTTCTGAGCATATGGATGAATCCAACACCATCCATCCAGCCTGTCACTATTTCCATGTCTGCTCTACACAACGGGCAGGTATGTCCTTCCCTCATCCAGCGAATAATACAGCGTGTATGAAACGCGTGTGAGCAGGTAAGCTGGTAGATGCATGCACCTACCACATAGTCCTCTAAACAGATAGGACATGATGATGGCTCCTCAGGGTCAGCACAAAGTCCATCATCATTAATAGAAGGAGGAGGATCATCAGGGTGCCCGCTAGAGGGTGCAGCACTCCTAACTCCAGATCTCACAGGGGAACGGCTCCTGTAGGTGGTACGTCTCCTACGTTCTGGCGGGCCTTGGTCCATCGGAGATATTCCTCTCTCCCGGTGGCGCAATCTGCTCCGGGTACGGCTGGCTATAGGAGAGTCGTCCAGGAAAGCCTCGGCTGCCATGGGGTCTGCTGATGGACGCTCCCGTGTTCTTCTTCTAGAACGCCTCGGCATTCTTGTTTGTAGGCCAAAAATGGCTGAAAGCACTCCAAACTCTTGTAAAATCACCAAAAAACTAAGTCTTTTGATAGAATCCTGCCACAGAGATACCTCTATCTCCTCTTCTCCTAGGCAAGTGACATTCCATACGGAATTGGAAGGCTAAACCCATCAGACAATGTGACATCATAATGTAGTTCTGGATACCATCGCCAACCACCACATATTGTGACATCATCAGGCAATATGTAGTATTATCACCTGCTACTTACCTTTTTTATCTCTGCTTTATTAATGTATTTCATTTGAACACAACAATCCAAGATATACAATGGATATATCCAATAATATACCAAATATAGTTATACAAACACCAATTACCAATCATGTAGGAACATTAAAAAGGTTTGGTATATTCCTTTAGTCTCAATGATATCAAACTGTTACATTAGCTCGCCAGCATGTTTCTAGAACGCAGACTGCACTCTTACCTATGGTTAAGCCTCGAGTAGGAGCGCGGTCTGTATTCGAAACATGTCAGTGAGCTGATGCAACATAAGTCCTATGTCTGTTAAAATACTTTTAAAGAAGAAAACTTTGAAAAAAATTGGATGACAAATTTTAATTGAAACCACAACACGTTGTGGCACATTTACTTACCCCTCCTGTCGTGATCCCCGAGGTGCGTTGTCCGACGAGGTTTCGGATCTGCCGTGATTCACTAAGATGGTGCGTCCAATTTCCTGCATGTGTCGCTTCCCTGCTGAGGTCCACCAGAGTTCACCTTCTTCTTCCCAGTGCATGTAAGTGCATTGCTTCGGACACAATTTTGAATGTTAAATCCTGCGCGTTGTCCGAATCTGTCGGATAGTCCAACCGGCCGCCCCACAATTTGTGTCGCATGAAAGCCGGCACCGATGCTCCAAAATCCGATCACATGCGAAAAAAAGCCCTTCTTATTGCGGCGCAACATGGAAATCGTCGGATATTCCAACAAAAGTGCAGTCCGCGGACCCTTAGTAAATGGGCCCCATTGTGGATTTTAATAGTTTTTTTATGATGTTGCCCCTGGTCTGGGGAAAGGATCTTCAGCACATGTGGTGATGAGTCTCTTCAGACTGGTGAACAGTTTTATCACCCAAATTAGTTACTAACATTTCCCATAACTCATTTTTAATGGGTCCTTTTAGTTTATTATACATATATTACAAAACGATCAACTATTTTCCTATTTTCAGGTAATTTTCAGAAAATAATTTTCTGGGGATCATTTTTGTGTTTATTGAGATATGAAATATATAATATTAGAAACCCCAATGAATCACCCCATTTTCAATTCTGCACCCCTTTTTAGGAAGTTGTTAACCTTTCATAGCAATAGAAAACCAACTGGAGGTGAAATTTAGACAGGTCAAATTTTGTTGGTGATATGTTCACTTATGTAGCCTACCGTATTTTTCGGATGATAAGGCGCACTGGACTATAAGGCGCATTATGAATAAAGGCCAGCTACGACGTCTAGGTGCATATACAAGGCGCACCGGACTATAAGGCGCAGGTTCCTGGTGGCTGTGCCCTAAAATACCCCCACCCCAAGTGTGGGCCCCATTCTTTATAAAGCCTGATATTGGTCTTCCTCAATGGCCTCCCCCAACATAGTCTGATATGCAATTTTTCCACCCGTTGGAATTCCAGCCTCCATATGTAATGATTTTTGATGATGCAACCGGACAGGAGTACTCCCCTATGTAACTTTGATGTCAGCCATTGGCAGCTCATGTGTGACACCTGCCGTTTGCTCAGGCCCTTTGAAGAGGCCACGTTATTTGTCAGTCACCAGGACTACGGGATGAATAACGTCATTCCACTGCTTCATGTCTTAGAACAAATGCTGCAAAATCTGTCTGGAGAAGTGGCGACTACATCTCATGGCCACACGAGTCCAGTGGGAGCTGAACTGGAGGAGGAGGAGGACATTGGAGCACAAGCAGATTCTGGTGAAATTAGTGGTTTTTCTACTCAGGTGACAGGATAGAAGGAGCAGGAACATCCGGAGGCAGATGACCCAGAAGCACCGTGGCAGTATACTGTGGATATGGAGACCGGGAGTCCCTCAGAGTCACTTGCGCAGATGGCCCGCAGTATGCTGCTTTGCCTAACTAGTGAGAGCCGAATAGTCACTAGCCAGTCACTGCCGGGTGTTTTCCTGGCAATCGCGGTTGACAACGCTGCCGGTGGCTTAAAAAAGATGGCGGCGCATGGGCGCCACCATCCAGCCGAGGAACGTCGCTCCCCGTGACGTCAACGGGGAGTGGCGATCCGTCGCCATGACAGCCTTGGGTCTTCCAAAGACCCAAGGCTGTCTCGTTTTTTTTTTTTTAAATAATTTTAATAATTTTACGTTTTGAGTAAACATACAAACAAATGACTGGCTCACAGGCCATTTAACATACAAACAAATGATTGGCTCGCAGGCCATTTAGCTTACATATTCGTATACATTTTACATATCCAACAATGGGTTCGTGTCAAAGTGCATTTTTACTTATACAGCATAAAGTGAACTCCATATTTTAATCTCTTTCAGGGTAATCCCCACCTATGTAGGGTGCCCCTGAGCTGCTCTGTCAGATACCATTGTGTAAGAGTAAAGGGCTTCATTAGTTCTATTCTTTCCTGGATAGTGAAGTATTTTACCACAAACAACCTCCATTTCTTAAAAAGTTTGCCCGCCAACTTGGACTTATGGCGTTCTGCTTCCAGTTTTTCAGTATAAAAGAGTTTTTTCATCTGCTCAATCACCTTATTTGTTGTCGGAACCCCTGGTTCCAGCCATTGTTGTAGTAGTGATCTCTTTGTTACCAAGCACAGTACATGAAACAGTTTTGGCAGCCAACAGAAGTTCTGTATGGTTTCATCCTCCTGTTGTGCGTCATAGTGAAACAGATAAGTCATTGGGTCTAGGGGTATTGCCCGGTGCCATAGACCTTCACTTATCTCTCTCAATTGCTCCCAGTACGCCTGTGATTTCTCACATAGCCATAGGCCATGAAATAGGTCTGTACCTGTGGTCTGGCATTTTGGGCAAGCCGTCAATCTTTGGGGATTGTTCGGGGATGGTGGGAAATTAAAGGCGTATATTGCTCTGTGCATTATTCTAAAGTGCGTGTCTCTCCATACCTGATTTACTACTGCGTTACTTAGGACTTGCCAGCCCTTAAGGATCTTTTCCGCTGTCTCCTCACCCCCCAATTGTGTCGTCCAACCTGTAAACGTCAGATCTTCTTTTTCTAACTTCCGTCTCAGTGCCTTGTATAGAATCGAGATCCCTCCCGTACGAATGGGCAACAACAACATATTGTCAAACTGGTTTTGGCTAGCCTCTAGTTCCATATTCCTAACCACATCCATACAAAAATGTTTGATCTGTGCATATTGGAAAAATTGGGGTCCCCTTAGATCATATTTTCTTATCAGTTCCTCCCTGGTCAACCACCTATGTTCTTGCTGGTGTAGAAGGTCACTCACAGTATGTATTCCTTTGTCCCTCCATTCCACAAATAACCTACTCTGTCGGCCTTGGGAAAAGCCTGGGTGGTTCCACAAAGGGAGATGCTTAGATATGAGCCATGGCAAGCGGAGGCCCTTTCGTATAGCCTTCCAGGCCGCGATGGTGTCCCTGAACATTGCTGATCGCTTAATTGTCACCGGTTGCTTCCCTATTTGTACATGAAGGAGCGTTTTCAAATCCCATGGCTGGCAATACTCTGCCTCTAACACCGTGTCTGAGTAATAGCTGGTATCCTTCATCCAGTCTATAATATGTCGCAGCAAGCATGCCAGATTATAGCAGCGTATATCTGGTAACCCCATCCCCCCCTTGTCCTTAGAGACCATCAATTTGCGTATGCCTATACGTGGGCGTTTTCCCCTCCATAAAAAATGTGTGACTGTCTTGTGCAGAGACATAACGTCTTTGGGGCAGATTTATCAAGCAGTCTGAAAGTCAGAATATTTCCAGTTGCCCATGGCAACCAATCACAGCTCAGCTTTCATTTCACCAGTGCTCATGAATATTTTAAAGGGGAGCTGTGATTGGAG
Organism: Engystomops pustulosus; assembly: GCF_040894005.1. Lineage (NCBI taxonomy): Eukaryota > Metazoa > Chordata > Amphibia > Anura > Leptodactylidae > Engystomops > Engystomops pustulosus. The sequence continues at coordinate 148,566,709 of NC_092416.1, read as the reverse complement.
CTGTGAATGGGCAACTGGAAATATTCTGACTTTCAGACTGCTTGATAAATCTGCCCCTCTGTGTTTGATTAATAAGGGGATAGTTTGCATGGGGTACAACAATTTAGAGAGACTCATCATTTTAACTAACTGGTTCCTACCTAAGAGCGATAGAGGTAGATTATGCCATTGCTTCAGTTCCCTCGCTATTTTGGCGAAAAGAGGCGGATAGTTCAGTGCATATAGGGAGTCCGGCGTTCTGCCCACTTTAATTCCCAGATATCGTACCCACGCCGCAGCTATTGGGATACCACAAACGGACGCTCCCAGGGAGCTCATGGGGGGTCTCTGTTTCCCTAAAAAGAGGATTTCACTCTTTGTTAAGTTGACCTTGAACCCTGAGAAGGTTCCGAACTCATCAAATAATTGCATCACTCTCGGTAGATGGGTCATCGGATCCTCTAAAAACAACACTATGTCATCCGCGAAGAGGGCCACACGGAGCGATGAGTTCCCTACTTTTATACCCTCGAACACTGGAAAGGTTGCCAGTGCTCTCGCCAGTGGCTCCAATGCAAGGTTGAATAGCAAAGGCGAGAGCGGGCAGCCCTGGCGTGTTCCCTTCAGTAGCGCGAAAGGCTTAGAAATAAACCCCCTCGCCCACGCTCCCCGATACAGTACTGTCAAATACTCTCTGAATGGGCCCGTGAACCCCATGTTGTCTAGCACCTGCCCTAGCCACTCCCAGCATACGTTGTCAAATGCTTTTTCTGCATCAATAGTGACCAGGGCAGGCGCCTTATTGCCCACAGGACCGTGTGAAGTGACATCTAATGCCAGCAGTACTCTGCGCAAATTTGTTACTGCTGAACGTCCCATTGTAAAACCTACTTGCAGCGGTGATATAAGCGTGGGCATAATGGGCGTCAGTCGATTTGCATACAATTTAGACAGAATTTTCAAATCCAGATTGATTAGAGAAATTGGACGATAGGATGCAGGGTCTTCCTGGTCTTTCCCTTCCTTGGGTATCAATTTCACATAGGCAGTATTCATGTGAGTGGATAATGGGGTCCCCTGTGTAAATTTTGTAAATAAGGGAGCCAGAATTGGCGCCAGCTGGGTGCGCATTGCCTTATAAAATTCCCCAGAGTAGCCATCCGGCCCTGGTGCTTTGTTGTTTGGGAGATTTTTAATGATGTTTTGTATCTCGTCTGCCGTGATGGGGGCATTTAATGTCTGTAGTTGATCCATTGACAACGTCGGGAGTGTTAGTCTATCGAGAAAGGATTTCCCCACTTCCCCACTATTTATAGGGCCTGAATACAAAGATTCATAGAATTCCCCCAACAATGCGTTGATCCCAGCCGGGTCAGTCCTTACTTCCCCCTTCTTGTCCCTCATTCTGAGAGTATGGATCGGTGTCCTCCTTCCCTTTGCCAGATTAGCTAGTAGCTTACCCGACTTGTCCCCGTACCTATGTAGTTCTGCTTCCAATTGTGATCGTACAAATGCTTCCTTCCTTTCCGCCCATTCTAAGTACTCTCTCTGTGTTCGCATCCACCGCTCTTTGTTATCTAGTGTAGGTTGGGATAAAAATTCAGTGTACGCCCTCCTAACCTCCCCACTCGCTTGTTGGTATTGTCTGTGCGTCGCTTTTTTAAGGCCATGATAGTATGTGTCTATACGTCCTCTCATTACTACTTTTCCCGTTTCCCAAAACAATGGTGAGTCCGTAGCGTGTTCACTATTACTTCCCAAGTATTCCTGCCACCATCCCTGTAGTAAGTTCAAAAAGTTCTCATCCTTTGTTAAAAAGGAAGGGAATCTCCACAGGATATCAGTACCCTTAGGGCTCACGTCTGCCAAGTCCGTCTGTACAGGAGAGTGGTCTGACATGACCATATTTTCAATCTGCGCGTCTGTCAGTCTTGAGACTAATGGGTTGGACAGTAACACATAGTCCAGTCTCGACCATGTATTATGCGGATGGGAATAGTGCGTGAACTCTCTATCTTGCGGATGGCGTAGGCGCCACGCATCCACCAATCCGGTCATCTGTTTAAACTGGGATAGTGGGGTTTCCCTATTGTCAGGGCGAACCTGTTGGTGACCTGGTCGTTTCCTATCTTCCTCCGTCCTCATCACATCATTGAAATCTCCTCCCACTAACTTCCAAGACTCGCTGTCTGACAGGATCCTTGTGCTGAGTGTGTCAAAGAAGGCCTTTTGCTCTGAATTGGGGCCATACACATTATAGATGCTTAAGGCACCAGTCGGCAACAACAGTTTAATTTTGATCAACCTCCCTTCTGTGTCTCGGTCCACTTGTTGAACCTGACTAGCCAAGGTTTTGTTAACTAATATCATCACTCCCGCCTTTCTCTCTTTGGCTGGAGAACCGTACACCGCCCCAACCCAGAGTTTACACATTCTGGGAAAGTCTTCTTCAGTCAAATGCGTCTCCTGTAGTAACGCTATATCTACCTTCAATTTCTTTAGATGACGTAGTATCATCATTCGTTTTTGTGGGGCGCGCAGCCCCTTTACATTCCATGACATGACACGCATGATTCGTGTCAACAAAAACTGAGCAGGCAACGTGTGGTATGGTATCCGACAGTATAAAGAAGCAGCCCAAGGGGACCTCTTAAGTTAGGTTTGCACCACTAGAAAAAACTGTAATATCAATACAATGAAACAAAACAATAAAAACCCCCCTTCCCTCGACCCTCCCTTTCTCCCTCCAAAATCCCTTACCCCCCTGCTATTTGCTCGCTTGTTAGAGCACCAATATGAAGATTAGGTCCCTAATAACTTTCCCCGCTGTTTGGGGGATACTACTAATTTATCTCGCTCTCTATCACTAAACAGGTGAAAAAGAGAGAAAAGAGAAAAATAGAACAACAAATATGCATACAAGCTAGTGACTCCCTTTTTTTCTGATGTCACGTAAGATTACTCCCCCCCCGCCTTTTGTTCGGATAACAATGTCTAAGCGTCAAAATCTCGTCCCCTCCTGTTGCTCCCCGTAATGCTCGTTATCCCTTTAGTCTAGCATCCCAGCCTTAGTCCTCCAAGCATTCTGTGGGTTCCTGGTCCTTCCCCCCCCTTCCAGCTATCAATCTCCCTCCCTCCCATACATAGAGGTCCCACTATTGTAATCTACCTCACTATAATAGACAATGCCTTAGCGGGAGGAAAATTTAGCATGTTTAAAAGTCACTTCTATCACGGCTATTCCGGGATCCATACGACCTTTCTCCTGATCTCACCCGAGCGTCTCGGTCTCTTGTAGTCTGGTGACCCCGGAAAACCCGTTGCTGGCTGTTCCTTTTTTCCTCCATTACGGTGCTCCTGGGCCGCCGCTCATGCAGTTGCAGGCTTTCGGCTGGAAGTTGCGTCACAAAAGACTCAGCTTCTGACGGGTCATTAAATTCGTGTTGGACGCCATCTTGTGTTTTAATTCTCAGCAACGCTGGGTATGCCAGTTGAAATCGAGCGTTTTTTGCCGCCAAAGAAGAACATAATGGGCTGAATAATTTGCGTTTCTTCATTACCGCAACTGAGAAGTCAGCAAAAAGAAGCACTTTCTGACCTCTTATAAAGAGTGGGGCCCGCAAGTTTCGGTAAGCGCGCAATATCTCCTCTTTATCTGCATAGTTCAGATATTTCGCGATCACTTGTCTTGGCCGCTGCGCTACCTCTGCTGTTGTCCCCTCACCACCATTCACTCCCGGGGGGCCTATCTGATGTGCTCTTTCCACCAGCTTCCTGGGTCCCACACCGAGAGCACGAGGTAAGTCCTCCTCAAATATTTTGCGCAGGGAGCCCCCCTGTACATGTTCCGGGAGCCCTACCAGCCGTAGGTTACTACGTCGTGACCTATTTTCTAAGTCCTCAATCCGGTCAGCCAAGGTAGCAGTTAGCTGTTCAATATGCTGCTGCGTAGTCATCATGGTTGCAATCTATTCTTTTCCCGCCTCCGTGCACTCTTCGAGTGTTGCTATACGCTCCTCGTGGTTCTGCACTTTCCCTTTGATTTCCGTAAGTGTGACCTGTATGGCCGCCGTTAACGTGCTGACCAGGTCCGGGGCTAGACATTTGGCCACCTCTCTAGCTAGCAATTGGTAATCCACGTCACCCACCTTGGATGTTACAGTCTCTGAGCGGTGGATTGCAGGTCGTGTCATTTGGGACTCCTCTGCAGCACTGTTCTTATGAGACTCCAGTGACGGCATTCTCGGACAAGGAGAGTACGCACCGCCGGTCTTCGGGCGGGGAGACGGACACGATTTTTGGCCGCTTCGTAGCAGGTACCGCTCCATATAAGTGTGGCACCTCTATACTGTTGGTGACTCCAATTATTTGGGCCACCGGTCTACTTTTGGCAGTGATCTGGAGCGAGAAGCGGCGGGGGTCAGACGGAGCTCTCTAGCACGCGTCTTTCTCCATCAGCGCCGGAACCGGAAGTCAGGCTGTCTCGTTTTAACCCTTTCATGAATGAAAAAGAAAAGTTCCCATATACTGCCATACTGTAGTATGGCAGTATATTATAGGATTGATCAGACAACCTAGGGTTAAAGTACCCTAGGTAGTCTGAAAAATAGTAAAAGTAAAATCAAAAAAAGTTTTTAAAAAAATTATAAAAAAACCTCAAAATTCAAATCATCCCCCTTTCCCTAGAATTGATATAAATATTAATAATCATTAGGTATCGCTGTGTCTGAAAATGCCCCATCTATCAAAATATAATAACAGTTTTTCACTTCATAACGGAAAATAGCACCCAAAGTCGAAAATGGCACTTTTTTGCCATTTGAAAAATATAAAAAAAATCAATAAAAAGTCATTAAAAGGTAGTAGAGTCCTAAAAATAGAAGCAATAAAAACATCATTAAAAGTAGCAAAAATGACACCATCCACAGCTCCATAAACCAAAGTATGAAAAAGTTATTGGCACCAGAATATGGCAAAATGAAAAAAAAATATTTTTGTACAGGAGGTTTTAATTTTTGTAAATGTATGAAAACATTATAAAACCTAGCAGAACACGTAGCAAATGCGTTTTTTTCACCATTTTCACTGCATTTGGAATTTTTTTCCTGCTTCCCAGTACACGGCATGGAATATTAAATACCGTCACTACGAAGTGCAATTTGTTATGCTATCACACAGCTCTTTACGTGTAAAAAAAAAAAAAAGTTATAGATTTTTGAAGGTGGGGAGTGAAAAATAGAAATGAAAATGTGCATGAATAGTGTTGCCCCAAGCATGACGTGTGCTCTTTTGGGTGTTAGGTTTAAAGCCGCGATGAAGGGAGGTGTGGCTTGTGCCAGAACGCTTAGATGGAATCTCCAAAATTGACCAACACTTAAAATGTGATAAACAACTACCTAACAAAGAAAACTTCCACTCAAAGCTATCCATTTCTTCTTATCCATTTTATGTTCCAAAATAAAATCTACAAACAAACCAAAGGAACCGCAATGGGGACCAGATTTGCTTCCAGTTTCACTTAATTTATTCATGGGAGAATGTCAGGCTGCAGGGGAAGTGTACCCACTGGACCACCGCGGACCATGACGTATGCCGACACCTGGGACAGGAGTCTAAGTTTTCACCAGACCTTTGTCTCATTTATTAACAACTGGGGATCTCATTTACATTGACCACCTCTAATATAGAAATCGAATTTTGGGATGTACACCTCCAAGCAAAAGAATATAACTTTGTAACTAAAACATTTTTCAAAACAGTGGACAGCACCAGCCTTTTACATTATAAAAGTTCACACTACAACGGAAACATAATACAAACGGTACAGACAAATTAGAAATTGCATCAAAACTAAAACTTTTCATTAACAAAGTGAAATACTTATAAATAGGTTTCTTAGCAAACAGTTTCCTAAACAAATTATGTCAGCTTTTAAACGTGTGAACAATTTGTTACAAATGGACTGCCTTACAACATCCAAAAAACAACCCAAAATCTCTCAAAAATTCAAGACTCATTTTATCTCCATTTACAATGACAAACACAATACCATGAGAAAAATTCTAGAAAAACATTGGCCCATCCTACTAGATGACCCATTCCTGAGACAAAATCTTTTAAAAAACCCTTGATAATCTATAGATGATTATCAAACGACAGATTCCAAAGAAAATAATTCCCACTTCTATTCAACTACAACCCCAAATCACCGGAAGTTACAAATGTGGACAACATCTGCCATAGAACCAAACAATTTAAAAGCAACAAAACTAATGAAACGTTTAATATAAATTGAATATGCTATGTAATACTCCTAATAGAATTCCCCTGTGGGCTCCAGTATGTAGGCCGTACCATTCAACAGTTGAATGCCAGGATTTACCAACATCGCAGTGATGTTTCTAACTTTTTATGAAACAGTGTCTCTCGACATGACCACCCCTGCCACCAAAAGGATTTTTAGTTTTTTTCAAACACCCCTATAGAAAATATGCATGAGGGCCCAAACAGATACAAAAACTATGTCAAAGAGAAACAAACTGGATCTATAAACTAAATTGTGTTACACCCAATGGCTTTAACGAAACCCTAGAAAGTAACCTATAAGCTGCAATCCCTAAAACGCTTCTGTATTCCAAACTCCCTATTGTTCCCACACCATTGTTATAAACAATTCATTACTCTAGTTTTAATATATTTACATGATTTCCCCATTGATCAAACCATATATTCTGTATTCAATTATCACAAAGTATGAACCCACAGGCACCGGCGCATGCGCCAATCATCTATACTTCAACACGAGCAAACATTAAGTTGGTGGTAACAGCAACATTGCTCATGCGCCACAACAGCGCTCTGATGCGAGCCGCACCTCCCTTCACCGCGGCTTTAAACCTGACACCCAAAAGAGCACACGTCACACTCGGGGCAACACTATTCATACCCACAGTCTCAGATAAGATTTGGGTATATTTCCGACTCTTTTCCATAAAAGATCTTTCCACAGTGGAACTTTTTTTTAGCATCCAGAAGTCCACTAAATACTGACTATCTTCATTCTTTGATTCATTTATTCATTCACCTAAATCCGGTAATTAGGCTATATCTGGTTGCCACATATGGAGTATATGTACCTTTTATATAAATGATATAGTACATGACTAGAGATGAGCGAGCACTAAAATGCTCGGGTACTTGTTATTCGAGATGAACTTTTCCCGATGCTCGAGTGCTCGTCTCGAATAACGAGCCCCATTGAAGTCAATGGGAGACTCGAGCATTTTTCAAGGGGACCAAGGCTCTGCACAGGGAAGCTTGGCCAAACACCTGGGAACCTCAGAAAAGGATGGAAACACCACGGAAATGGACAGGAAACAGCATGGGCAGCATGCATGGATGCCTCTGAGGCTGCTTAATAGTACCATTATGCCAAAATTATGGGCAACAGCATGGCCATGACAAAGTGACCGAATGAGGCTAGATAGCATCTAAAACATGCAATAATTGACCCTGACACTATAGGGGACGGCATGCAGAGGCAGCGGCAGCAGCGGCAGGCTAGAGAGTGTCATGGCGACATACCCTAAATGGACTCAGGCTTCAAACCAATGGGTGGCAGAGAGGAACCAAAGGAGGTGAGCAAGAAGCACTGAAATGATTTCCTATGTGAACAAAAGGTTGACGGTATATTTAGTCGATAACACAGCATGGTGGCGACATAGTGACCAAGTTCCATAACGTATCTGGTGAAACACCCGAAAAATGAGCCTGACACAGCTCTTTTGATAAGGGGACGACATGTGGAGGCAGCCATGGAGACGACTTCCATGATTAAGAGCGACAGAGCTGCTATGATTGCAACTTCAGGTCTCCAGCATGGCGGCGACAGATGGGCCGAGTTCCACTATGTATCTGGTGAAACACCTGAAAATTCTGCCTGACACAGCTCGTTTGATAAGGGGATGATGTGCTGCATATCCTCTCGTGCTCCAGCGTCTGGGGTATAGAGAGTTGAAATGAGACATTGGTGGACGCTGTGGAGGATCGTGGAGGCAAAATGGACAGGAAACAGCAGGGGCAGCATGCATGGATGCCTCTGAGGCTGCCTAATCTTGGGATGGAGCTGGCGGTCCACTGCCAGGCGAGCTTTCGCCTGTCCAAGCCCCTGTCTCTCGGCTCCTCCCCACCCAAAATGGGCCTGGGGGCCAGAAGCGTTTACTTTGAAAAAATTATAAGTTTCAAAGCAGGCCGGGTCGTTTGAATATTTCACCTAGGAATAATGGAATAGCATAGTGGTTCTATTTTTAATTATTTTTACGGAAATGGTTCCATGATTAAGAGCGACAGTATGGGGCATCCATATTGCGCTGCTATGATTGCAACTTCAGGTCTCCAGCATGGCGGCAACAGATGGGCCGCGTTCCACTATGTATCTGGTGAAACACTCGAAAATTCTGCCTGACACAGCTAGTTTGATAAGGGGACGATGTATAGAGGCAGTGAACTAGTAGTAGATTAAAGGTGCTGCAGTTAAAACTATGTTAGTTTGATCTTGGGATGGAGCTGACGCTCCGCTGTCAGGCGAGCTTTCGCCCATCCAAGCCCCTGTCTCTCGGCTACTCCCCAAACAGCACTTCTAAGAACCTTTTGTATAAGATCAAGTGTAGTAGCGTTCTTATAAGTTTGGGATATTGCGGGTGAGGGGAATGTAAACAGATGTGCAAGAAGCGCTGAAATAATATCGGTAAATGATAAAAGTTTGCCAGTATATTTTGTAGATTACATAGCAGGGTGGCTACATAGTTAACAAGTTTGATGTGGAATCCATGAAAACAACCCAAAATTCTGCCTGACACAGTTCGTTTGATAAGGAGACCATGTATGGAGGCAGCTATATGGACGACTTTTGGAGGCAGCTATGGCGATGACGTGTGGAGGTAGCAATGGAGACAACGTGTGGAGCCAGCTGAAATGACGACATGTGGAGGCTGCTATGGAGACAATTTAATTTGGATAGTGCCTGTATTTGGCAGTCCAAAAAAGTTTTCAAACCAGAGGAGCAGGTAGGTGGTCCTCCAGAAAAATTAAATAAATTGAGTGCCTGTATGTGGCAGTCCAAAAAAGTTTTCAAACCAGAAGAGCAGGTAGGTGGTCCTCCAGAAAAATTAAATAGATTGAGTGCCTGTATGTGGCACTCCCAAAAATTGCTTAAAACAGAGGACCGAGTAGGTGGCCCTCCAGAAAAATTAAATACATAGAGTACTATAGCTAGAGCCAGTTGGCCCTTTCAAAAAATAGCCAGTTTCCTCTGCTTTAGTGTACAAAGAGGAGGAGAAGGAGGACAATGAGGAGGAGGAGTGCATACATTATTCAGGTTGAGCTTCTTTCACCTGGTGGAGAATGAAAATCCGGAGAAATCCAGGCTTTATTCATCTTGATAAGCTTCAGCCTGTCAGCGCTGTCAGTCGACAGGCGTGTACGCTTATCGGTGATGATGCCACCAGCTGCACTGAAAACCCGCTCGGACAACACGCTAGCGGCAGGGCAGGCAAGAACCTCCAAGGCGTACAGCGCCAGTTCGTACCACATGTCCAGCTTTGAAACCCAGTAGTTGTAGGGAGCTGTGTGATCATTTAGGACGATGGTATGGTCAGCTACGTACTCCCTCACCATCTTTCTGTAAAGATCAGCCCTACTCTGCCGAGACTGGGGACAGGTGACAGTGTCTTGCTGGGGTGACATAAAACTGGCAAAGGCCTTGTAAAGCGTACCCCTGCCAGTGCTGGAAAAGCTGCCTGCTTGTCTACTCTCCCTCGCTACTTGTCCCGCAGAAGTACGCCCTCTGCCGCTAGCGCTGTCAGAAGGGAAATACTGTTTCAGCTTGTGCACCAGGGCTTGCTGGTATTCATTCATTCTCACACTCCTTTCCTCTCCAGGGATGAGAGTGGAAAGATTTTGCTTGTACCGTAGGTCCAGGAGAGTGAATACCCAGTAATCGGTGCTTGAATAAATTCTTTGAACGCGAGGGTCACGGGATGCGCCAGAGTCCCAACGCGCAAGAATTCACTCCCCTCACTGGCCTGACTGCCCATTTCCTCCTCCAACTCCTCTTCTTCTGCCCATACACGCTGAACAGTGAAGGACTGAACAATGGTCATCCTCCTCCACCTCCTCCGATATGCGCTGAGAAACAGACCTAAGGGTGCTTTGGCTATCAACAAGGGAATCTTCTTCCCCGTCTCTTGTGACGAGCGCAAAGCTTCCGACTTCATGCTGACCAGAGAGTTTTTCAACAGGCCAAGCAGCGGGATGGTGAGGCTGATGATGGCGGCATCGCCACTGACCATCTGTGTTGACTCCTCAAAGTTACTCAGCACCTGACAGATATCAGACATCCACGTCCACTCCTCATTGTAGACTTGAGGAAGCTGACTGACCTGACTACCAGTTCTGGTGGAAGTTGACATCTGGCAGTCTACAATCGCTCTGCGCTGCTGGTAAACTCTGGATAACATGGCTAATGTTGAATTCCACCTTGTGGGCACGTCGCACAATAGTCGGTGAGCGGGCAGTTGGAGGCGGCGCTGCGCTGCCCTGAGAGTGGCAGCATCTGTGCTGGACTTCCTGAAATGCGCACAGATGCGGCGCACCTTCGTGAGCAAATCAGACAGATTGGGGTATGTCCTGAGGAAACACTGAACTATGAGATTTAACACATGGGCCAGGCATGGCACATGTGTCAGTCTGCTGAGTTGCAGAGCCGCCACCAGGTTTGGCCGTTGTCACACACAACCATGCCTGGCTTCAGGTTCAGCGGTGCCAGCCACAGATCGGTCTGCGCCGTGATGCCCTGTAATAGCTCTTGGGCGGTGTGCCTTATATCGCCTAGGCTCAGCAGTTTGAGCACCGCCTGCTAACGCTTAGCGACGGCACTGCTGCTGTGCCTAGAGCTACCAACTGATGGCGCCAATTCGGAGGAGGAGGTGGAGGAGGGGTGGGAGGAGGAAGAGGCATAGTAGGTCTTTGAGACCTGGACCGAGGTAGGCCATGCAATCCTCGGCGTCGGCAGTATATGAGCAGCCCCAGGGTCAAACTCGGTCCCAGACTCCACCAAGTTAACCCAATGTGCCGTCAGCGACATACAGTGGCCCTGCCCGGCAGCACTCGTCCACGTGTCCGTGGTCAGGTGGACCTTGTCAGAAACGACGTTGGTCAGGGCACGGATGATGTTCTCTGACACGTGCTTGTGCAGGGCTGGGACAGCACATCGGGAAAAGTAGTGGCGGCTGGGGACCGAATACCGAGGGGCGGCCGCTGCCATGAGGTTTCGAAAGGCCTCGGTCTCTACTAGCCTATAGGGCAGCATCTCCAGGCTAAGCAACTTGGAGATGTGGACATTGAGAGCTTGGGCGTGTGGGTGGGTTGCGCTATACTTCCTTTTGCGCTCCAGCGTCTGGGGTATGGAGAGCTGAACGCTGGTGGATGCTGTGGAGGATCGTGGAGGTGAAGATGGGGTTTTCGCACGGGAGGTGTTTTGGCCGTGGTCCTGGGCAGGGGGCTGACTAGCAGATGACACAGGGGAAGGAGCAGTGGTGTGCCCGGCCGGAGGTGAACGGGCTTGGTGCCATTGAGTGGAGTGTTTATCATTCATATGCCTGCGCATACTGGTGGTAGTTAAGCTAGTAGTGGTGGAACCCCTGCTGATCCTGGTTTGGCAAAGGTTGCACACCACAGTCCGTCGGTCATCCGGTGTTTCTTTAAAGAACCTCCAAAATTCTGAAAATCTAGCCCTCGCCACGGGAGCTTGACTACGGGCAACATTTGGCGCTGATGCACCAGCTCTGGCCCTGCCTCTCCATCTATCCCCACCACTGCCTCTTCCAACCTGTTCTGCTATAGGACTCGCCTCCATCTCAGAAGCACTGTGTTCACCCGGCCTATCAACCCAGCTTGGGTCTGTCACTTCATCATCCTCCGATACCTCAGTCTGCTCCCCCCTCAGACTTACTGCCCTGAGAACAACTTCACCACTGTCTGACAACCGTGTATCCTCATCGTCCGACACATCTTTACACACTTCTTCCACTACGTCAATAATGTCATCATCACCCACAGACTGCGACCGGTGGAAAACCTGGGCATCGGAAAATTGCTCAGCAGCAACCGGACAAGTGGTTTGTGACTGTGGGAAGGGTCCAGAAAACAGTTCCTCAGAGTATGCCGGTTCAAATGCCAAATTTTGCTGGGAGGGGGCAGACTGGGGGGAAGGAGGCTGAGGTGGAGGAGCTGGAGGAGTGCTGATTTCGGTGACATGGGTGGACTGCGTGGAAGACTGACTCTTGGACAAATGGCTAGAAGCATTGTCCGCAATCCACAACATCACCTCTTCGCACTGTTCTGGCCTCAACAGTGCTCTACCACGAGTCCCAGTAATTTGAGACATGATGAACCTAGGGAGTGTAGCTCTGCGGCGTTCCCCTGCTCCCTCATCAGCAGGTGGTGTCTCACCCCGCCCAGGACCACGGCCTCTGACCCCTGCAGTAGTTGGACGCCCACGTCCACGCCCTCGTCCTCTACCCCTAGCCCTCGGGTTAAACATTTTCAAAATTAAAGTGTAAACTTCAAATTTTTTTTGTGTGTTTTTTGTGTTTTTTTTTTTTAACCAAAACGATGCTATCCTATTGCTATGGATAGTTTCTAACCTACACTGACAGCACACAACTGGATTTTGTGCTGTGCCAGATGAGTTTGAGTTATAAGAGAAATAAATGTAAAAAATAAATAAATCAGCAGACTCTGCCTAATTCAAATCAAACCCCTAATAAATTGTCCCACTTCGGTGTTTGAGGTGGATATGTGTGTCACTAAGAGCTAAACACAAGTCTCCCTGCAAATTACTCACAATATGGTACTAGCTGCACTACTAATGCCAGCAAGCCCAGCCACAAGCAAACCAAAAAAAAGGAAAATAAAACGTTATTGTAGCCCTAAGAAGGACTGTTGGGTTCTTGTAGAATCACTCCTGCCTAACACTATTCTAATAGAACACCCTAACGCTTTCCCTGACCAGCAGCAGCTCTCTCCCTAGCGGCATCCAGACACAGAATGATCCGAGCAGCGCGGGCAGGGGCTAGTCTATCCCAGGGTCACCTGATCTGGCCAGCCAACCACTGCTATCGACGTGTAAGGGTACCACGTCATGCTGGGTGGAGTGCAGAGTCTCCTGGCTTGTGATTGGCTCTGTTTCTGGCCGCCAAAAAGCAAAACGGTGGGAGATGCCATTTTCTCGAGCTGGCGAAATACTCGTCCGAGCAACGAGCAGTTTCGAGTACGCTAATGCTCGAACGAGCATCAAGCTCGGACGAGTATGTTCGCTCATCTCTATACCTGACATTAATATATAGTACATGATTCTGTCATTTTAGACTGGCCTTTGTCTCTACTTATACAGACTTTTGTCATGCAGTTTTGAATGTGATCATTGGCCTATGTTAAGGGATGGCTTAAAAAAGCCAGGAGTTATTCAAAATCCCCCTTTGTTCTCATATAGGAGGGTTGACAATTTGACGGGCCGTTTGGCAGTGGCGTAACTAGAAGCTGGTGGGCCCCAGTGAAAAGTCTGTGCCAGGCCCCTGACTATAATGTAGGGTTTATAGTAATAGTCTTCTCATATGGGAAAGTGACATCATAAGGGCCCCCTAAACCTCTTGGGCCCGGGTGCGACCGCAACCTCTGCACCCCCTCAAGTTACGCCCCTGCCGTTTGGTTAGATCAAATATAGGTTAAGAAAAAAAGAAGGTCCAAACGTTCCTCTTTAAGGAAAGAAAAGGAGGTTTTCCCTGCCTTAATTGTGTTAATTGTAAAATGATTATCAGAGGGAATACATTAATGGATACCCATACAGGGAAAGGTTACACTATTGATTATTATTTGACATGTAACTCCACATATGTGATATACCTCCGTGAGTGCCCATGCCAGTTATGGTATGTAGGGGAGAAAATGACGAAACTCAAATTGAGACTGAACAACCACAGACAGTCCATCAGAAATAAAAGAATGGATCTGCCTGTGTCAAAACATTGTACAGAAGCGAAACATAGAGAATTTCAATTTACAGTGCGCTTAATTGATCACGTCCCTATAATGAGACTGGGTGGTGATAGAACTAAAATCTTACATAGAAAGGAGTTGGAATGAATATATAATTTGAAAACATTGAGGTAGATTTACTTACCCGGCCCAGTCACGATCCAGCCGCGTGTTCTCCGGTGCTGATTCGGGTTCTGCCGGGATTCACTAAGGTCGTGCGCCCGATGTCCACTAGGTCTCGCTGCTGCACTGAAGTCCGTCGAAATTCACCTTCCCCGTCTCAGTGTATGTGAGTGCTATTTTTGCGACACAAAATTTTTTTTTTTTTTTTTAATCTGACGGGTTTTCCGACGGCCACACCCCCGATTTCTGTCGCATGAAAGCCGGCGGCAATCGGAAAGATTCGGGAAACCGCCTCTTGATGTATTGGGCAGCCTGCTGCGCAATGTTTATTCTAATAACCACAGCCTGCAACATGTGAAAAGTCGCCAGCAGCAGTGAGTGCGCCGGGGTGGGGCATTACTGTCGCCCGCAACCCCCACTCCCAGCCTCCTGCACCGTCCCTACACACCCCACTTGTGTGAAAGTGGCGGATTGGGGCAAATAATCGCAAGTGCTAGCAATAAGCTAAACTGACGTGGTGCAGAGGTCCTGATAAATATGCCCCTAAGTGTATATGATGTGAACATTTCCCTACTTTGGATTCAGAGGTGTAATTTACTGATTCAGTACAGCCGAGTTAGAAATAACTGACAATATAGCTTCGTAGTGCTAGAGGGTTCTGGCATCTTAAGTGCACGTCTCCCTTTTGCTATATATAGTAGTCCCCTCCCATATGCCCATTTGCAATATTGCAGATTTGTGTTCTCAAGTGTATTCACGCATGCGCAATAAGTCTGCATCATCATATGACCTTCCACTGCTTAATTAAACTATACCTGGTGCCCTTATCCAAGATGCCTTAGCTGCGCATGCGCCAAAGTCGGACTGTTCACATCACTCCCCACGATGCTTTTCTGCACTATAACACTTGTAGTTTCCGCTCCTGCATACTAAATCCAGCAGGGGGTCAAGGGGTGACGAAGGCAGCGTGCCGAAACGCGTGTCGGGGTGTCCATCCATTTTGGAGGCTGTGTACTCTTAGTGCCTAGGTTAGACTGAACTTGTCACACGGATTTTCTCTTGTCATACATGACTCCACTGTATACTATTGTTCTTATCCTACTATTTCCTTTCTTGGCACATTAGACCGATTCCATTCACTTATTTACAAAATATCTCTCTATTTTTCATTCATTTCCTTGATGTTTTTAGACTTCTTCCCCAGCATCAGCTGATTCCCTCTCAGCGTCAAAATGTTTGTTCTATGTATTTTATTCTCATTGTATGATTTTACTGAAAACACCTAAATAAAGTTTTTTGTCTTATGCTTTACAGCAAATTTTTTCTGTGTAAATCTGTTTTTTTCTTTGAGTAGGTTTTGTATATCTATTACCAGTTACAGTTATTCTTTAAATTTAATTTATATCATATAGAGGATTACAGGAAACCACTCCACCTCTGTTTCAATTGTTTTTGGAGATTGTCAGAAATCAGGACTAGTAGAGTGCTGGAGATACCATGAGTGAGGACATATCGCTGTCCATTGCCCTCTCATTGCTGATGGAGTGTGATGCTGGTTGATGTCACTAGTTGTTTGCAGAGCCTGTATGTGCTGCGGCACCTGGACTAAAGACTGAGCCTCAGGTCAGCTCTGTTAGGGTGAATGACTATCTGGTCCAGGCTTTGCTTGATTCTGGTAGTCTGGTGGACAAGCATATGTGTGTACTTCACATCCATGGGGATACCAAGGATTACCCTCTGGCCAGTGTTACAATAGAGACTGTAGTAGGAACTGTCTCTTATGATCTGGGTGTTATGAAAAATCTCATGCACAATGTGATCGCAGGAGATGATTTCCCATTACCCTGGAAATTTTGGGGAAATGGTCAGACATCTAAAGAAACTGTAGAAATACCCTGCTATTCCAGAAATGCATGATGGATGTCACAAATTTCCTTTACAGGTCAAAGCTGGAGAGAAAGATGATACCCCTTCCCCAGCTCCTGATCACAATGGGGCGACTTTGTACGTTGTTTTAGGTGTAAACTGCTTGCACAGGTATTTAAGAAGTGCCTGCACCACAACCCTTTTATGGTGCGGCTGCACTAGGCATCATGGGACATAAATTAGGGGGGCGTTCCGGTGCGCAGTCAGACCGTGCACCAGATTTAACATACAAAGTCCAATAGAATTGTGTTGCACGCCCCATGGTAAAGGTACCCCCAAAAAAGTTGGTGAACTCTGGCGGAGCAGTGCGGGGAGCGCCAGATTCATGAAGAAAGGGCGCCAGAAATCATATAAATCTGGTGCACCCTGCACTATACACAGGCAAACTGCACATAGTACAGACTGCACTGTTCTTAGTAAATATGCTCCAATACCCCTGAATTAGCGGTCTCACAAGATAATTTTGGCACAGTTGAGAGATCCCACTCTTGCTAATCCTTGTGAAAGTGTGACAGCTGTAAATAGTGTGCCTCAGGAACGGGAATATTGAAATGGGACAATGGTACACGTTGCCGTGGATACACAAAATATTGTTTTTTGCTATATCATAATCCTTGTTGCACTGTACATTCGGATTTCGGTTTTCTTGCTTTGGAAACACATGTGTCCCTCTCCTTAAGGGGTTATCTGAAGAAGAAAAGTTCGACCCTATCCACAGGTTAGGGCCTAACTTGGTGATTAGTGGGGGTCTCAGTGCTGAGACCCCCACAGATCACAAAAACGAGGGGTCCGTCTGACCCCTTGTAGTTCCGTCAGACTAATGGAGCAGACTGCCCTGCATGACCGTTCTGCTCTATTTACCTCTATGGATCTGAAGGAGATCGGTGAGCGCAGCACTTGGTCATGCGCGGTCATATGCTCCACTACGGGTCCATGGGACCCTATCGGACACCTCGTTTTCATGATCTGTGGGGGTCTGAGACCCCCCTGATTAGCAAGGTTGTGGGAAAACCCCTTTAATGTAATACGTTTGACACATTTTTGATATGATGTTTACATTATACTAATTTTATACCTTGTTACCATGTTTGAAAAAGACATTTTGTAGAAACATCACCCATTCCTGTACTATGCCGCAATAAAAAGGATGTTTAATATTCAAATTACGAAGTTTGAAGTTCTAGGATTGATTACACAGTTATCCAGGGGGATCGGTTCCCTTCCTAGGTACTCACCTGTTTCCTGGAGTGCAATACAAGACTCACTGGAATTGGTAATGAAAACTAATTGTTTGATGGGTTCATTGTGAGGGGGATTGTTTGGGATTTGATATACACAGAAATCATAGAGGGGTCACCACTTTTACAAGATGTATAACTATTCTATGCTCAAAGAAATAAGACTAAAAACAGAATCATAGTTACATAATAGAAGTTTATTCTACTGAATTCGACATTCAACAGATCAGATCAGTAAATATATTATATTACACACAAAGGATAGATAGAAAGATAGATAGATAGATAGAAAGATAGAAAGATAGTAAGATAGATATATAGATGAATAGATAGATAGATAAAGAGTAAATAGATAGGGGAAGGGTAGATAGAGGGTAGATAGGAGAGAGAGTAAGATGAATAGATATGGAATGGTGATAGGCCTCCATATATACAGTCCGGGTGGTAGGGTAACTGCTGCACTGGCTCAGAAGGAGATGTGATGACTTGAGATCTTTCTTGAAATATGATGGTGTATTATAAATTGGTCTCTCATAGAAAGGTGATATTTCGCCATTGGTTATCAAAGTACATCCTTATTCGACCTTGCTGAGGCATTGTGGAACTTCTGAGGATTTCGATGAATCCAACACCATCCATCCAGGCCGGGATCATTTCCATTTCTGCTCTACACAACGGGCAGGTATGTCCTTCCCTCATCCAGCGAATGATGCATTGTCTGTGAAATACGTGTGAGCAGGTAAGCTGGATGATGTGTGCTCCTCCTGCATAGTCCTCTAAACAGATAGGGCATGATGGTGGCTCCTCAGGGTCAGCACAAAGTCCATCATCATTAATAGAAGGAGGAGGATCATCAGGGTGCCCGCTAGAGGGTGCAGCACTCCTACCTCCAGATCTGACAGGGGAACGGCTCCTGTAGGTGGTACGTCTCCTCCGTTCTGGCGGCCCTTGGTCCATCGGAGATATTCCTCTCTCCCGATGGCGCAATCTGCTCCGGGTACGGCTGGCTATAGGAGAGTCGTCCAGGAAAGCCTCGGCTGCCATGGGGTCTGCTGATGAACGCTCCCGTGTTCTTCTTCGAGAACGCCTCGGCATTCTTGTTTGTATGCCAAAAATGGCTGAAAGCACTCCAAACTCTTGTAAAATCACCAAAAAACTAAGTCTTTTGATAGAATCCTGCCACAGAGATACCGCTATCTCCTCTTCTCCTAGGCAAGTGACATTCTATACGGAATCGGAAGGCTAAACCCATCAGACAATGTGACATCATAAGGTAGTTCTGGATGCCATCGCCAACCACCATGTATTGTGACATCATCAGGCAATATGTAGTATTATCACCTGCTACTTACCTTTTTTTATCTATGCTTTATTATTTCATTTGAACACAACAATCCAAGATATACAATGGATATATCCAATAATATACTTAATATAGTTATAGAAACACCAATTACCAATCATCGAGTAACATTATAAAGGTTTGGTATATTCTTTTGGTCTCAATAATATCAAACTGTTGCATTAGCTGGCCAGCATGTTTCTAGAACGGAGACTGCACTATGGGTAGGCCATGAGTAAGAGCGCAGTCTGTGTTCGAAACTTGTCGGCGAGCTGATGCAACATTTGTCCTATGTCTGTTGGAATACTTTTAAAGTTGGATCTTGAAATAAATAGGATGACAAGTTTTTATTGAAACCTCAACACATACCATCGTCCTAAATGATCACACAGCTCCCTACAACTACTGGGTTTCAAAGCTAGACATGTGGCACGAACTGGCGCTGTACGCCTTGGAGGTTCTTGCCTGCCCTGCCGCTAGCGTGTTGTCTGAGCGGGTTTTCAGTGCAGCTGGTGGCATCATCACCGATAAGCGTACACGCCTGTCGACTGACAGCGCTGACAGGCTGACGCTTATCAAGATGAATAAAGCCTGGATTTCTCAGGATTTCCATTCTCCACCAGGTGGAAGAAGCTCAACCTGAATAATGTATGCACTCCTCCTCCTCATTGTCCTCCTTCTCCTTCTCTTTGTACACTGAAGCAGAGGAAACTGGCTATTTTTTGCCAGGGCCAACTGGCTCTAGCTATAGTACTCTATGTATTTAATTTTTCTGGAGGGCCACCTACCCGGTCCTCTGTTTTAAACAATTTTTGGGAGTGCCACATACAGGCACTCAATCTATTTAATTTTTCTGGAGGACCACCTACCTGCTCCTCTGGTTTGAAAACTTTTTTGGACAGCCACATACAGGCACTCAATTTATTAAATTTTTCTGGAGGACCACCTACCTGCTCCTCTGGTTTGAAAACTTTTTTGGACTGCCACATACAGGCACTCAATCTATTTAATTTTTCTGGAGGACCACCTACCTGCTCCTCTGGTTTGAAAACTTTTTTGGACTGCCACATACAAGCACTATCCAAATTTAATTGTCTCCATAGCAGCCTCCACACGTCGTCTTTATAGCTGCCTCCACACGTTGTCTCCATTGCTACCTCCACACGTCATCGCCATAGCTGCCTTCAAAAGTCGTCCATATAGCTGCCTCCATACATGGTCCCCTTATCAAACGAGCTGTGTCAGGCAGAATTTTGGGTTGTTTTCATGGCTTCCACATCAAACTTGTTAACTACACTTGATCTTATACAAAAGGTTCTTAGAAGTGCTGTTTGGGGAGTAGACATGGGTTTGGATTGGCGAAAGCTCGCCTGGCAGCGGAGCGCCAGCTCCATCCCAAGATCCAACTAACATAGTTTTAACTGCACCACCTTTAATTTACTACTAGTTCACTGCCTCCATACATCGTCCCCTTATCAAACGAGCTGTGTCAGGCAGAATTTTCGGGTGTTTCACCAGATACATAGTGGAACTCGGCCCATCTGTCGCCACCATGCGGGAGACCTGAAGTTGCGATCATAGCAGCGCAATATGGATGCCCCATACTGTCGCTCTTAATCATGGAACCATTTCCGAAAAAAACAATTAAAAATAGAACCACTATGCTATTCCATTATTCCTAAGTGAAATATTCAAACGACCCGGCCTGCTTTGAAAATTATAATTTTTTCAAAGTAAACGCTTCTGGCCCCCAGGCCCATTTTGGGTGGGGAGGAGCCGAGAGACAGGGGCTTGGACAGGCGAAAGCTCGCCTGGCAGCGGACCGCCAGCTCCATCCCAAGATTAGGCAGCCTCAGAGGCATCCATGCATGCTGCCCCTGCTGTTTCCTGTCCATTTTGCCTCCACGATCCTCCACAGCGTCCACCAATGTCTCCATGCGCAACTTTCAACTTTCTATACCCCAGACACTGGAGCACGAGAGGATATGCAGCACATCATCCCCTTATCAAACAAGCTGTGTCAGGCAGAATGTTCAGGTGTTTCACCAGATACATAATGGAACTCGGCCCATCTGTCGCCGCCATGCTGGAGACCTGAAGTTGCAATCATAGCAGCGCAATATGAATGCCCCATACTGTCGCTCTTAATCATGGAAGTCGTCTCCATGGCTGCCTCCACATGTCGTCCCCTTATCAAAAGAGCTGTCTCATTTTTCGGGTGTTACACCAGATACGTTATGGAACTTGGTCACTATGTCGCCACCATGCTGTGTTATCGACTAAATATACCGTCAACCTTTTGTTTGAAATCATTTCAGCGCTTCTTGCTCACCTCCTTTGGTTCCTCTCTGCCACCCATTGGTTTGAAGCCTGAGTCCATTTAAGGTATGTCGCCATGACACTCTCTAGCCTGCCGCTGCCACTGCATGCCGTCCCTTATAGTGTCAGGGTCAATTACTGGATGTTTTAGATGCTATCTAGCCTCATTCGGTCACTCTGTCATGGCCATGCTGTTGCCCATAATTTTGGCATAATGGTGCGATTAAGCAGCCTCAGAGGCATCCATGCATGCTGCCCCTGCTGTTTCCTGTCCATTTCCGTGGTGTTTCCATCCTTTTCTGAGGTTCCCAGGTGTTTGGCCAAGCTTCCCTGTGCAGAGCCTTGGTCCCCTTGAAAAATGCTCGAGTCTCCCATTGACTTCAATGGAGTTCGTTATTTGAGACGAGCACTCGAGCATCGGGAAAAGTTTGTCTCGAATAACGAGTACCCAAGCATTTTAGTGCTCACTCATCTCTAGTGATAACATATGTGCAACATTTCTATCCTGGGTATATAGGCAGGGCCGGTTCTAGACAAAGTGGGGCCCTGGGCAAAACAAAAAGTGGGGCCCCAAAATAAAATTATTTTATGACCAGTCACAGTCAGCAAGAGGCTCCCTTTAGTATGCAAAAACAATCTGTAATATGGAAGAATTTTATAGGAGATAGATTATAGGGAGATTGATGGGCAGCACGAAGCCTCAGTGGTTAGCACTACAGCCTTGCAGCGCTAGTCAACATCTGCAAAGAGTTTGTTCTCTCTGTGTTTGCATGGGTTTCCTCTGGGTCCTCCGATTTCCTCCCTGACTCCAAAAAATTACTGGTAGGCTGAATAGATTGTGAGCCCCATGGGCCCCATTTGGCAATTAACATTCAAAATTTCCTCTAAAATATTTACAAATCCAGAATACTTAATATAAAGAAAATATATTTTCCTAAAACAGTAAGATGTGAGGAGATCATACATACCCCACACCAATATATTCACCAAAATATGCAGAAAAAGGAACGTTAAATCCACAGTGGACACCTCCTTACACAATGTTGACCCAAATAAATAACTATATATCCATAAGCCAAGCTAATGAGATAATAAAAGTCACTTTTAGATGTGCGCCAATGTATAATCCGCACAATAACAGATTCCTCCGCCCATCATAAGAATGAGAGTGAGAGCATCATAACATCGGTGTAAATAATGGAGGATGGTGTGTTATAAAAACTTTATTCCAGCTTTATGGACATGTTCTGGGTCACGGTGTTAATATATAACAGCGAAATTAGGCAAAGAGGATCTAATGTTCAGTCAATTTTCAAAAAAAAAATCTATTGCGCAATAAAAGGCAATGCGAGAGAAAATGTGTTCTTAGATAGTTCTGCAAAGAGAAGGGTTAAAAACATGAATATTAGTTGATATTATCCCTTCTCAAAATGTAGTAACTAGAGATGAGCGAGCACTAAAATGCTCGGGTGCTCATTATTCGAGACGAACTTTTCCCGATGCTCGAGTGCTCGTCTCGAATAACAAACCCCATTGAAGTCAATGGGAGACTCAAGCATTTTTCAAGGGGACCAAGGGTCTGCACAGGAAAGCTTAGCCAAACACCTGGAAACCTCAGAAAAGGATGAAAAATGCATGGATGCCTCTGAGGCTGCTTAATCGCACCATTATGCCAAAATTATGGGCAACAGTATTAAATGGAGAAAAGTCTCTGGCAGGCACAGCCCCAACGATACCGCCGACAGCCCAACGCGTGCCCGACTCTCCAGGGGCAGGGGTGATCACGGCAGGACTTTCCAGCGGTGCTCAATCAATGTATATAAGAAGATATCCATACATAAACATAGAGAAAGATGACGGCACTCACCGGTTCCAAAAGCAGGAAAAGCGTCCTTTATTGGTGGGGAAGCATGCAGGGGGGTAAACAGAAAGGTTCCGGCAACGGGGCCGTTTCACGCACTGTGGCGCTTTCTCAAGCCGATGGCCACGCCCCTCCGCATCATCGCTAAAATACACATGACCGTGACTGGGCGTGGCCAAACCTAGTGGGCGTGGCCATACCAAGTAACAAGCAATGCATTACAAAACCTGTGACAATGAGACCGCAACAGTAGTTCAGTGATGCACATGAATATCCTTATATAAACACACAAGGAGACAAAGTATATGTGACAACCAGGTGATAATTAAAACTATTCAGGTAAGTGGGAGGATGATAAATCGTCAGGCCCGGCATGGAGGTCCTTCCAAAACCCGGACCGGAGGTTCAATCCCACTGCTGAAGTTAAAAACAAGAAGACACTAAAGCTGCGACGATCTGATCGTCGATCCATGCTAAATGACACTTATGTACAGCGAACTATTAATACCACCCTACAATTTGAAGAGGGTAAGGGTCACAGGGTGCTATAA
This sequence comes from Engystomops pustulosus, assembly GCF_040894005.1. Lineage (NCBI taxonomy): Eukaryota > Metazoa > Chordata > Amphibia > Anura > Leptodactylidae > Engystomops > Engystomops pustulosus. The sequence goes on along the minus strand of NC_092416.1, from coordinate 148,543,276 downwards.
AGGGCGCAGGGTGCTATATGGTAAGGGGCGCAGGTCACGGAATACTGTATGAGCATATGCTCCAAGTTATAGTGAAATGGTGGTTTGGGATTAAGTGGCCAAGGTAGCCTGACCAGTATGAAAGAAGAAAAAGGAAGAGATAGTAAATATCACAAGAATACATTGAGCTCGTTGCGGTCATTGAGTCCCAAAGGGCCCAGGGCCCCAAATTTACTAATGAGCCTGCTCTCACGCTGCAGGAGGATTTTTCCACGGTCCCCTCCCACGCCCTTATGCTCAATCCTCTCAATGCCAGAGAACTTGAGAACATCTGGGTTGCCCCCGTGTACTCGTTGTACGTGTTCAATCAGACGGGGGCTTCCATTACCTTTAGTAATGGATCTTCGATGCTCCCTAAATCGGGTAAATCATTTCCTAATGGTTTTCCCAATGTAGAAACGACCACAGGGGCAGTAGACCACATACACCACGAAGTCCGACCGACAAGTTATCAGCGACTTCACTACCTGTCTCACCCCTCCAAACTCTGCAACCTTTAGTTGGCCGTTTAGGTTGCAGTAGTTGCAGTGACTGCATCTGTGATTACCAGTGGGTGAATCCCTAGATAACCATGTCCCTCCCATTGGTGGAAGTTTACTATGGACCAATCTGTCTCTAATAGTGGTGCTTCTCCTGAAAGCGACTAGCGGTCTAGCACCTGAAATACTGGCTAAATCTGGATCCTGAGTGAGGATATGCCAATTCCTTTGAATGGCCGATCGTATGGCCCTCTCACAGGGGGAGTATCTAAAGGAGAAGGAAAACCTGTTCTCCTCTGTTCCCTCTATCCCCCCAGGGGTCCTCCTCCTGCCCTTCAACAAGTCCCTCTGAGGGACATTCATTGCCTTCCACTGTGCCTCCTCTAGTAGTCCTTCTGGATATCCCCGGTCCCTAGGCCTGGCCTTCAACTCCTCTGCTTGGATTTGATCTGAAATCGTCGCTGTTAATTCGTCTAAGTCGGAAGAACTGACTGTAAGGTAGGCTGGTCTTAGTATGCTCTGGGTGGAAACTACCAAAATGCAGCAGGGAGTTGGTGGCTGTAGGCTTACGGAATGCCGTGGTACTGAGCCTACCCTCAGACTCTGTAACCCGTACATCCAGGAAATCTATGCTTTTGTCCCCAAACACCGATGTGAATCGCATGTTCATCGTATTAACTGTATTGAGGTACTGTATGAATGAGTGGAACTCGAGCTCAGATCCCTCCCACACTATAAATACATCATCCACATATCGGTGGTATGCCTTCACATTCTGTGCATAGTGGTTGCCCAGGGAAAGGACATAGCGGCTCTCAAAACATGCCAGAAAAATATTGGCAAAGGTGCACGCTACAGGGGTGCCCATGGCCGTACCTGTCCTCTGGGCGAACCACTTGCCACCGAATGTGAAGGCATGGGACAACACCAATCTCAGACCCTCACATACAAAGTCGATGTACTTCTCCTCCCGGCCGGCGTTGATCAATACCTCCCTGATGCAATCTATTCCCAAGCCCTGGGGGATCCGTGTATACAGACTCTCTACATCTATCGATGCAAGGCTGTAGTTTTCCTGCCAGTGTAAATCTTCCAATACCCCCAAAAAGGCATTCGTATCCTTGAGGTACGAAGGGATGTCCCTCAAGAGGGGGCGGAGGAGCCAATCCAAGTATTGTGACAGGGGTTCGAACAAAGAGCCGATCCCTGCCACAATTGGTCGGCCCGGGGGATCGACAAGGGTCTTATGCACTTTGGGGAGGAAATACCAGTTGGAATGCCGTGGATTGGGAGGGAACAGCCTAGAAGCTGTTTTTTCTGAAATAATTTCCTGCTCCACGCTCCAGCGCAGATAGGACCGGAGTTTATCCTGATACTTGCAGGTGGGGTTACCATCTAATCTTACATACGTCTCCGTATCCAACAGCTGGCGCAGGGCCTCTTTTTCGTAGGCTGTCCTGGTCATTAGTACCACATTTCCCCCCTTGTCGGCAGGCTTCACCACAAGGTCGGTACGTGCACTGAGATCATGGAGTGCCCGGAGCTCTTCTTCTGTGAGGTTTTTGGGTGCTACGGGATACATCAACGCATGCACCTCCTCCAGGACACGATCCTTAAAGACCTCAATAGGTGAGCCTGCCGGCAAGGGTGGGGGACAAAAAGTGGAGGGTACACCTCCTCTGAATGGCGCCACCTCCAAGGTGGTTCTGACCTGTGGTTCCACGTCTATGGTAACCTCCCCAATGTCTAGCAGGAGATTGATCTCTGCCTCGCTAAACGGTGCAGAAGCGGTGGGAGGAATAAAGCCTAAAGGTCCCACAGTAACCGGGACCTCACCTAGTTCCTGCTGGATGCGTGTTCTGCCATCACCTTGGAAGAACTTCCTAAGGCTGAGTTTGCGTATGGGCAACAGCATGGCCATGACAGAGTGACCCAATGAGGCTAGATAGCATCTCCAATAATTGACCCTGACACTATAGGGGACGACATGCAGTGGCAGAGGCAGCAGCGGCAGGCTTGAGAGTGGCATGGCGACATACCCTAAATGGACTCAGGCTTCAAACCAATGGGTGGCAGAGAGGAACCAAAGGAAGTGAGCAAGAAGCGCTGAAATGATTTCCTATGTGAACAAAAGGTTGACGGTATATTTAGTCGATAACACAGCATGGTGGCAACATAGTGACCAAGTTCCATAACGTATCTGGGGAAACACCCGAAAAATGAGCCTGACACGGCTCTTTTGATAAGGGGACGACATATGGAGGCAGCCATGGGACGACTTCCATGATTTAGAGTGACAGTATGGGGCATCCATATTGCGCTGCTATGATTGAAACTCCAGCATGGCGGCGACGGATGCGCTGAGTTCCATTATGTATCTGGTGAAACACCTGAAATTTCTGCCTGACACAGCTCGTTTGATAAGGGGATGATGTGCTGCATATCCTCTCGTGCTCCAGCGTCTGGGGTATAGAAAGTTGAAAGTTGCGCATGGAGACATTGGTGGACGCTGTGGAGGATCGTGGAGGAGAAATGGACAGGAAACAGCAGGGGCAGTATGCATGGATGGCTCTGAGGCTGCCTAATCTTGGGATGGAGCTGGCGGTCCGCTGCCAGGCGGGCTTTTGCCTGTCCAAGCCCCTGTCTCTCGGCTCCACCCCACCCAAAATGGGCCTGGGGCCAGAAGCGTTTACTTTGAAAAAATTATAAGGCGGGGTCGTTTGAATATTTCATCTAGGAATAATGGAATAGCATAGCGGTTCTATTTTTAATAGTTTTTTCGGAAATGGTTCCATGATTAAGAGCGACAGTATGGGGCATCCATATTGCGCTGCTATGATTGCAACTTCAGGTCTCCAGCATGGTGGCGACAGATGGGCCGAGTTCCACTATGTATCTGGTAAAACACCCGAAAATTCTGCCTGACACAGCTCATTTGATAAGGGGACGATGTATGGAGGCAGTAAGGTAGTAGTAGATTAAAGGTGCTGCAGTTAAAACTATGTTAGTTGTATCTTGGGAAGGAGCTGGCGGTCCGCTGCCAGGCGAGCTTTCACCTGTCCAAGCCCCTGTCTCTCGGCTCCTCCCCACCCAAAATGGGCCTGGGGGCCAGAAGCATTTACTTTGAAAAAATTATAATTTTCAAAGCTGGCGGGGGCTACAAACAGCACTTCTAAGAACCTTTTGTATTAGAACAAGTGTAGTACTGTTCTTATAAGTTTTGGTTATGGCGGGTGAGGGGAATGTAAACAGATGCGCAAGAAGCGCTGAAATAATATCGGTAAATGATAAAAGTTTGCTCGTATATTTTGTGGATAACACAGCAGGGTGGCGACAAAGTTAACAAGTTTGAAAACAACCCAAAATTCTGCCTGACACAGTTCGTTTGCTAAGGGGACGATGTATGGAGGCAGCTATATGGACAACTTTGGGAGGCAGCTATGGAGATGACGTGTGAAGGTAGCAATGGAGACGATGTGTGGAGCCAGCTAAAAAGACGACATGTGGAAGCTGCTATGGAGACAATTAAATTTGGATAGTGCCTGTATGTGGCAGTCCAAAAAAGTTTTCAAACCAGAGGAGCAGGTAGGTGGTCCTCCAGAAAAATTAAATAGATTGAGTGCCTGTATGTGGCACTCCCAAAAATTGTTTAAAACAGAGGACCGGGTAGGTGGCCCTCCAAAAAAATTAAATACATAGAGTACTATAGCTAGAGCCAGTTGGCCCTGGCAAAAAAAAAACAGTTTCCTCTGCTTTAGTGTACAAAGAGGAGGAGAAGGAGGAAAATGAGGAGGAGGAGTGCATACATTATTCAGGTTGAGCTTCTTTCACCTGGTGGAGAATGGAAATCCTGAGAAATCCAGGCTTTATTCATCTTGATAAGCATCAGCGCTGTCAGTCGACAGGCGTGTACGCTTATCGGTGATGATGCCACCAGCTGCACTGAAAACCCGCTCAGACAACACGCTAGCGGCAGGGCAGGCAAGAACCTCCAAGGCGTACAGCGCCAGTTCGTGCCACATGTCCAGCTTTGAAACCCAGTAGTTGTAGGGAGCTGTGTGATCATTTAGGACGATGGTATAGTCAGCTACGTACTCCCTCACCATCTTTCTGTAAAGATCATCCCTACTCTGCCGAGACTGGGGACAGGTGACAGTGTCTTGCTGGGGTGACATAAAACTGGCAAAGGCCTTGTAAAGCGTACCCCTGCCAGTGCTGGACAAGCTGCCTGCTCGCCTACTCTCCCTCGCTACTTGTCCCGCACAAGTACGCCCTCTGCCGCTGTCAGAAGGGAAATACTGTTTCAGCTTGTGCACCAGGGCCTGCTGGTATTCATGCATTCTCACACTCCTTTCCTTTCCAGGGATGAGAGTGGAAAGATTTTGCTTGGACCGTGAGGCCAGGAGAGTGAATACCCAGTAATCGGTGCTGGAATAAATTCTTTGAAAACGAGGGTCACGGGATAGGCAGCCTAGCATGAAATCTGCCATATGCGCCAGAGTACCAACGCGCAAGAATTCACTCCCCTCACTGGCCTGACTGTCCATTTCCTCCTCCAACTCCTCTTCTTCTGCCCATACACGCTGAACAGTGAAGGACTGAGCCATGCTCCCCTCTTCTGTCTCACCCGCATTCTCCTCCTCTCCCTCGTCGTCCTCCTCCACCTCCTCCGCTATGCGCTGAGAAACAGACCTGAGGGTGCTTTGGCTATCAACAAGGGAATCTTCTTCCCCCGTCTCTTGTGACGAGCGCAAAGCTTCCGACTTCATGCTGACCAGAGAGTTTTTCAACAGGCCAAGCAGCGGGATGGTGAGGCTGATGATGGCGGCATCGCCACTGACCATCTGTGTTGACTCCTCAAAGTTACTCAGCACCTGACAGATATCAGACATCCACGTCCACTCCTCATTGTAGACTTGAGGAAGCTGACTGACCTGACTAGCAGTTCTGGTGGAAGTTGACATCTGGCAGTCTACAATCGCTCTGCGCTGCTGGTAAACTCTGGATAACATGGTTAATGTTGAATTCCACCTCGTGGGCACATCGCACAACAGTCGGTGAGCGGGTAGTTGGAGGCGGCGCTGCGCTGCCCTGAGAGTGGCAGCATCTGTGCTGGACTTCCTGAAATGCGCACAGATGCGGCGCACCTTCGTGAGCAAATCAGACAGATTGGGGTATGTCTTGAGGAACTGCTGAACTATGAGATTTAACACATGGGCCAGGCATGGCACATGTGTCAGTCTGCCGAGTTGCAGAGCGGCCATCAGGTTACGGCCGTTGTCACACACAACCATGCCTGGCTTCAGGTTCAGCGGTGCCCGCCACAGATCAGTCTGCGCCGTGATGCCCTGTAATAGCTCTTGGGAGGTGTGCCTTTAGGCTCAGCAGTTTGAGCACCGCCTGCTGTCACTTAGCAACGGCACTGCTGCTGTGTCTAGAGCTACCGACTGATGGCGCCATGCCCACGGATGGCAATTTGGAGGAGGAGGTGGAGGAGGGGTGGAAGGAGGAGGAGGCATAGTAGGCCTGAGAGACCTGGACCGAGGTAGGCTCCGCAATCCTCGGCATCTGCCGTATATGACCAGCCCCAGGGTCAGACTCGGTCCCAGCCTCCACCAAGTTAACCCAATGTGACATCAGCGATATGTAGTGGCCCTGCCCGGCAGCACTCGTCCACGTGTCCGTGGTCAGGTGGACCTTGTCAGAAACGGTGTTGGTCAGGGCACGGATGATGTTGTCTGACACGTGCTGGTGCAGGACTGGGATGGCACATCGGGAAAAGTAGTGGCGGCTGGGGACCGAATACCGAGGGGCGGCCGCTGCCATGAGGTTGTGAAAGTCCTCGGTCTCTACCAGCCTATAGGGCAGCATCTCCAGGCTAAGTAGTTTGGAGATGTGGACGTTGAGGGCTTGGGCATGTGGGTGGGTTGCACTGTACTTCCTCTTGCACTCCAGCGTCTGGGGTATGGAGAGCTGAACGCTGCGCATGGAGACATTGTTGGATGCTGTGGAGGATCGTGGAGGCGAAGGTGTGGTTTTCGCACGGGAGGTGTTTTGGCCGGGTTCCTGGGCAGGGGGCTGACTAGCAGAGGCAGCAGATGACACAGGGGAAGGAGCAGTGGTGTGCCCGGCCGGAGGTGAACTGCCTTGGTTCCCTTGAGTGGGGTGTTTAGCATTCATATGCCTGCGCATACTGGTGGTGGTTAAGCTAGTAGTGGTGGAACCCCTGCTGATCCTGGTGTGGCACAGGTTGCACACCACAGTCCGTTGGTCATTTGGTGCTTCTTTAAAGAGCCTCCAGACTTCCGAAAATCTAGCCCTCGCCACGGGAGCTTCACTACGAGAAACATTTGGCACTGATGCACCAGCTCTGGCCCTGCTCTCGTCGAGGACTCGCCTCCGTCTCAGAAGCACTGTGTTCACCCGGCCTATCAACTCAGCTTGGGTCTGTCACCTCATCATCCTCCGATCCCTCAGTCTGCTCCCCCCTCGGACTTCCTGCCCTGACAACAACTTCACTACTGTCTGACAACCGTGTCTCCTCATCATCCGACACCTCTTTACACACTTCTTCCACTACGTCAACAATGTCATCATTACCCACAGACTGCGACCGGTGGAAAACCTAGGCATCGGAAAAGAGCTCAGTAGCAACTGGACAAGTGGTTTGTGACTCTGGGAAGGGTCCAGAAAACAGTTCCTCAGAGTATGCCGGTTCAAATGCCAAATTTTCCTGGGAGGGGGCAGACTGGGGGGAAGGAGGCTGAGGTGGAGGAGCTGGAGGAGTGCTGATTTCGGTGATATGGGTGGACTGCGTGGAAGACTGACTGGTGGACAAATGGCTAGAAACATTGTCCGCAATCCACGACATCAACTGTTCGCACTGTTCTGGCCTCAACAGTGCTCTACCACAAGTCCCAGTAACTTGAGACATGAACCTAGGGAGTGTAGCTCTGCGGCGTTCCCCTGCTGTCTCACCCCGCCCAGGACCACGGCCTCTGACCCCTGCAGTAGTTGGAAGCCCTCGTCCTCTACCCCTAGCCCTCAGGTTCAACATTTTCAAAATTAAAGTGTAAATTTTTTTTGTGTTTTTTTTGTGTTTTTTTGTGTTTTTGTTTTTTTAACAAAACAATGCTATCTTATTGCTATGGCTAGGTTCTAACCTACACTGACAGCACACAACAGGATTTTGTGCTGTGCCTGATGACTTTTAGTTTTGAAAAAAAAAGAAAAGAAAAAGCAGACTGTGCCTAATTCAATCAAACCCCTAATAAATTGTCCCACTTAGGTGTTTGAGATGGATATGTGTGTCACTAAGAGCTAAACAGAACGTTCGCAAGACTCCCTGCAAATTCGTCACAATATGGTACTAGCTGCACTACTAGTGCCAGCAAGGCCAGCCACAAGCAAATCAACAAAAAATAAAATATATAATGCTATTGTAGCCCTAAGAAGGCCTGTTGGGTTCTTATATGGCTAGTTTCTAGCCTACACTGACAGCACACAGCTGGATTTTGTGCTGTGCCTGATGACTTTGAGTTATAAAAAAAAAGAAAAGTAAAAAAAAAAAAATCGTCAGACTCTGCCTAATTCAATGAAACCCCTAATAAATTTTCCCACTTTGGTGTTTGAGATGGATATGTGTGTCACTAAGAGCTAAATATAACGTTCGCAAGTCTCCCTGCAAATTCCTCACAATATGGTACTAGCTGCACTACTAGTGCCAGCAAGCCCAGCCACAAGCAAACAAAAAAAAATATATAACGCTATTCTAGCCCTAACAAGGGCTGGTTCTTGTAGACTCACTACTGCCTAACAGTAAGCTAATATAACACCCTAACACTATTCCTGCAGCAGCAGCAGCAGCTCTCTCCCTAACGGCATCCAGACAGAGAATGATCCGAGCAGCGCGGGCAGGGGCTAGTCTATTCCAGGGTCACCTGATCAGGCCAGCCAGCCACTGCTATCGACGTGTAAGGGTACCACGTCATGCTGGGTGCAGTGCAGAGTCTCCTGGCTTGTGATTGGCTCTGTTTCTGGCCGCCAAAAATCAAAACGCCGGGAGATGCCATTTTCTCAAGCTGGCGAAGTATTCGTCATCTCTAGTCACTACGTTTCTGTCGATACCATATTTCTACATATATATTTTTTTCCTAATTTTTATTTTTCAAGATGGTGCGCCATCCCACCTTGCTGGCAAGGCGCATGCGTGCACAGAACCAGCAAACTGGAAGTATCCGCAATGTTGAAGGAACTGGTGTTGCAGATTGTTGCATTTTTTCGGACAGTAGCGCTATTTGATTTACACTCTATGATTTAAATAGGGTATCTCTCCTCTTTCTAAGAATTTTTTAATAATCTTTTAATGCACTTATCCTGTAGTTAACACAGACACATGATAGCACACACTAAATATGTGGATACTACCGGGTTAAAATATTTGGATACACCTGTGTTTGAGCTGATTCAAGGTAGCGATATGGAGGCTCGCACTATTATAAATATATTTATGAATTGTTCACAGATGAGATTGTATATTTTGTATTTGTTTGTCTTTACATAATTCTTATGTGATTTATTTATAAGTATGATGTTATGTAACATCTTAATGTGGATGACGTCTTTCCTACACACTTGTGTAAGGATTATCACGGCCTATATAAACTTGTTTGACACATGTAACACTGCTTGGTAATGCCTTCATAGAGAGGGTGAAACATTGCCGTGCTGCTGTATAACACTTGTGGTGGAATAAATAAGAAGAATTTTGTGCTGCTTGGAATTTACTAAGTTCTATTTCACCTTCATGAATATGTAGACAGTTTAAAACCTTTTTGGTCGTGAGTCGATTTATTAACCTCTTGCACCACAATCTAACATCCAAGTGTAAAATACTGCACAATTTGTGTGCCAAAAACACAGATCTTGCAACGCACTGAATGCACCTTGTCGTCTGCGTATAATAAGATCTATGTAGATTTGCATGTAGATATAGATTTGCATAGCCCGTGTTCACAGCTAGTGGTTGAATTGTGTTTTGGAGTCGGAAAAATTGGATAAGCATTTCTACTGAAATACCATTGGGTCAAGCCCCTGACCATTCCATCAGAATTGAATTTAGAAAATTAGGTTTCTAAATGAAATTCAAACATTGTGGGGCTTATTTACAAAGGGTCTTGAACTTCCCGACTTGTTCAAGTTTTGCATGGCTGTGACAGATATTTAACAAGGGATTGTGTCGCACACGATCGGATTTTGGCGCAGCTGTGCCAGCTTTCATGCAACAGAAATCGGGGGGGCGCACCGTTGCATGATCCGACTGATTCGCACTGAGCGCGGGATTTAACGTTCAAATTGTGTCGCAAGAACAAGCACTTACATACACCAGGAAGAAGAATGTGAACTCCTTTGGACCTGAGTGGGGAAGCGTCGCATGCAGAATATCGGGCACACGATCTTAGTGAACTCATCCGGAGGGGTAAGTAAATGTACACACAGAAAAAAAAGAAACAGAGAATAATAGATATATTAACGGTTTCACCGATTTATACACTCCAGTTTGTGTTATACGACTTTCATGTAGGAACTGGCAATTTTATAATTATTCTATGGCACAATATAAACTTTTTTATAATGGTTTCTGTTAATTAGCAGCCCAGCCTATGACACAAAAAAGGAAGCCCACCCCTGCAGTAAATGAATTGATTGTATGTTATGAAGGTTATACTCATTGTTATTTTTAATCACTTATTCTGATAGAAACAAACATGACTTCTGAGAAGCTGCCTTTCATTTCCAACAATGGCTCTAAGTAGCGAGAGACAAAGAAAGCCAGTTGCCCAGATACAAGGTAGTCAAATAAATAAAGCACATCATTGTGAGCAGCCCATCTAATAGGACATTTATCACCGCACTGTGTTCCTATTGGAGCAGTCCATAATATGGAGATGTGTATTGTTTGTGTCTGCAAGGAGATTTCTTGAAAAGGACCTGTCACTCAGAAATTCAGCACTAGGAGCTGCTTACTATAGTAAGCAGCTCCTAGTGCTAAAACAAACAGTGTTAGAACGATAGCATTATTGGAAATCTCCAATAACGCTATCTAACACTGCGGCGGAGTACAATGTACACGCCGGACCGCTGTCAAAGCAGTCCGGTGTATTCATGAGGGGCTAGAACTGTGGGCGGTTTTAGGGGCAGTGACTGCCGCATGACGTGCTGCCTACGGAGCTAAAGGGGTGGTCCGGGGAAGAGGCAGCAACTCGGATCTCCCCCTCATGAATACACCGAACAGCTTTGAGAGCAGTCCGTCGTATACATTGCACTCTGCCGCGGTTTTAGATAGCATTATCAGAGGTTTCTGAAAATGCTATCATTCTAACACTGCGGAGTTTGTTTTAGCACTAGGAGCTGCCTACTTTAGTAAGCAGCTCCTTGTGCCGCATTTCTGGGTGGCAGGTCCTCTTTAAGTTCACACTTGCATTTATCAGCTTTCACTATGCTTTTTCATAATTTATAGCTGAAAAGTAGAGCAGCTGTCCAGGTTTTTTTTTTTTTTACTATAAATAAAGCATAAAAAGAAACAGAACTTTCCGGATTTTGCTTCCGTTTTGCTCTTCTGTACTTGATGGAGGGCCATGCAGCCGCCCGTTTTGTCATACAGAATATAGTGTTTTTCAGTTTATTTAATGGCGGCCATTTGTAGGATATATATATATTTTCCGTTAGTGTTGAAAATGTATTAACTTTTTTGACTTGTTTTGGGGGAGAAGAAGTAGAAAGGCATCAATTCTGTAATTGATTTTTTGGGTTTTCAACGTATACCCTATGGAACGTGCTATCTTTATTCTGTGGGTCTTTACAATAACAAGGATACAAACTTTGAGATTTTTTCTTACGTTTTACTAAATTTGCCACATAAAACCTAATGTGGGGAAAAATCTATTGTTTTTGCATTGTGTAGAAGTGACATAACACTTCTATATTTTTTTGTCTACAGAGCTGGTTGATGGCTTGTTTTTTGTGAGGCATGTTGTAGTTAACATCAGTATTATTCTGGAGTAGATATGTTTTTTTGATCACTTTTTATTGCATTTTTTTTTAAGTGCTATATTGCTGTATTGACTCGTGTATAACCCGAGGTGAGGATTTTCAACACATTTTTTGTGCTGAAAAACTCGGCTTATACACGAGTATATACGGCAATTCATCTAAACTACACAGTGGCTTCAAAATAACGAGTATTTGGTTACGATAGATCAGGAACAGAGAATGGTTTACACAAAAATACATATAAGAAAGCAGTTGTGGTAGGATAAAGGAGTTTGTAAATCACGTTAAGGAATTTATTAACCCCTTAATGCTCTGCTCCGTAGCTCTACGGCGCAGAGGTATAAGGGGTGTATGAAGAGGGCTCACGGGCTGAGTCCTCTTCATACAGAGGTGGGGGTTTTTGCATTTTGCACAAAACCCCCACCGCTAATAACCGCGGTCGGTGCTTGCACCGATCGCGGCTATTAACCCTCTCAACGCCGCCGGCAAAGTCGCCGGCGCGCGGGCGCCGCCATCTTTTTTCCGATCGCCGCGTCCCCGAACGTCATCGGGGGGCGGCGAGTGGTTACCATGGTAGCCTCGGGTCTTCTTTTGACACGAGGCTACATGGCTTATGCAGGTTCGTTACAATGAGCCAGTGGCTCATTGTAATGTATGACCTGCAAAAATGCCATATATTGCAATACTGTAGTATTGCAGTATATGGAAGGAGCGATCTGACCATCTAGGGTTAATGTACCCTAGATGGTCTAAAAAATAGTGAAAAAAAAAAGAAAAAAAAGTTTAAAAAATAAAAAAAATTAATAATTCCCTAGAACTCCCTAAATTTCCCTAGAACGGATATAAAACATAATAAACAGTAAAAATCACAAACATATTAGGTATCGCTGCGTCCCAAAATGCCCGATCTATCAAAATATAAAAACGGTTACGGGCGGCGGTGACCTCCGAGGCGGGAAATGGCGCCCAAATGTCCGAAATGCGACTTTTACACCTTTTTACATGACATAAAAAATGAAATAAAAAATGATCAAAATGTAGAACAGACCTCAAAATGGTAGCAATGAAAATGTCGCCTCATTTCGCAAAAAATGACCCCTCACACATCTCCGTGCGCCAAAGTATGAAAAAGTTATTAGCGTCAGAAGATGGCAAAAATTTTTGTTTCTTTTTTGTACACATTCGTTTAATTTTTGAAAATGTATTAAAACACAATAAAACCTATATAAATTTGGTATCACCGCGATCGCACCGAACCAAAGAATAAAGTAGGCATGTTATTTGGAGCGAAGATTGAAAGTCGTAAAAACAGCCCACAAGAACGTGACGCATGTGCGTTTTTTAAAAAATTTTTTCCACATTTGGAATTTTTTTCAGCCTCGCAGTACATGGCATGTTAAAATAAATAACATCACGGGAAAGTAAAATTTGTTACGCACAAAATAAGCCCTCACACAGGTCTGTACACGTAAAAATGAAAAAGTTATGGATTTTTTAATTTGGAGAGCGAGAAATGAGCCGAAAAACCCTGCGTCCTTAAGGGGTTAAGGACCCTAAAGGACAGAATAGGCATTTATGGGAAAATTCACAGCTAGCTCATGCTAATTTTATTTATTTCCAGGAACCGGATTGGGCTGCCCCTTTATCATGGTCCGTGGAAAAATAAAATTGTGAAGAATGAAATTACATGTATCACAGCTTGCCCTCATGAAGGATATGGAGGAGTAAAAGTCCATGAAGGCTGCTGTGATTTCATGTTAAAGGAAACCTACCACTTGTAGTGGCAGGTTTCCGATGGAAATACCGGGCACCAGCTCAGGGTGAGCTGGTGCCGGAGCTTATTTTAGTTAGTGTTTTAAACCGCGGTATAGTGGTTTAAAACACTTTTTAAACGTTATAGCCGGCGCAGGCAGGCACTTCCTATGTAGCCGTGTGCACGGTAAGCGCCGAGCGCGTACCTGCCTGCGCCGGCTATAACGTTTAAAAAGTGTTTTAAACCACTATACCGCGGTTTAAAACACTAACTAAAATAAGCTCCGGCACCAGCTCACCCTGAGCTGGTGCCCGGTATTGCCATCGGAAACCTGCCACTACAAGTGGTAGGTTTCCTTTAACAGATATATACATGGAGTAGACTTTGCAAATGTTAGTAGTTAAAGGACCGTAGATGACATCACCCAGGACATGATGAGAAGGCTCATTGTATGGTGAGGAGTAGATAGGAGGTAACATAAGATAAAGTTGATTTTATGAATATGTGAGGGAAATAATCTCTAGCTAAAAGAAGGGAGGCATTTAGTTAAAAGGGCTCTATGGGAAACTGTCACTCGGTGTATTTGTGAAAAATGTGTTGACAGGTTGCCTTTAAATGTCTACGGCAGCAACCCCCCCCCCCCTCCTGTGAGCTGTGTAATGGTTTGTTTTGTGCATAACAAATTGCACTTCATAGTGATGGTATTTAATATTCCATGCCAAGTTATGTTTTTTCAAAATTACAGACTTTTTCTATATTTTTTAGGTTTTTTGCCACTGGGAATTTGTTTGCTTCACCGCATTATAAGTTCCTACTGGGTGTTTTCACCATTTCGTTGATTGTGAGAGCAACCTGCGAATCGACATGGGAGCGACTGAAAGCTGTGGTGATGCTTGAGCCGACTGCTGAAGACTTGATTCAAATATTTGAAGATTTCAAGGATTCAGCACAGTTTCCGTATTGCTTTGGTGCGCTGGATGGAAAACACATTCGTGTGAAGTTGGCTCACATTGGGGCCCAATTTTTCAATTATACACAATGGGGCAAATTTACTTACCCGGTCCTGTCGCGATCCCTCGGTGCGTTGTCCGACGAGGATTCGGATATGGCGCAATTCACTAAGATCGTGCACTCGAGTTCCTGCATGTGTCGCTTCTGCACCAAGGTCCGTCGGAGTTCACCATCTTCTTCCCGGTGCATGTGAGTGCTTGATCTTGCGACAAAATTCCTTTTTTAAATTCCACAGTTTGTCTGAATCCGTCGGGTTGTCCGATGGCCACGCCCCCTGATTTCTGTCGCTTGCAAGCCGATACAAACCCGGTGGCAATTCGGCTCAAAAACGGAAATAATCACGAAAACCGACAAAAGTGCGGCATTCAGACCCTTAAATGTGCCCCGATATTTTTCTGTGGTTTTGTTGGCTTTGGCTGACAGTGACAACTGTATTTTAGTAATTGTGGATATTGAGGCATATGGAAGTTCTGCAGATGCAGCTGTCTTTAGGGCTTCCAGAATGGGTGAACGGTTCCCTCCAACCAGCTCATCCTATCTACCTGGATCTAATGGACCTTCTGGACCATTTGTTATCATTGCTGATAAAGGCTTTGGAATTTCCTGTCATGTGGTTTGGATGAATGAGGCGCATTTTCATGGCTAGAAGGGAAATATGCATATAGCTGGAGGGTGCACATGCACATGGCTGGAGGGGACACATGCACATGGCTGGAGGGTGCACATGCACATGGCTGGAGGGGACACATGCACATGCCTGGAGGGGACACATTCACATGGCTGGAAGGGACACATGGCTGGAAGGTGCACATGCACATGGCTGGAGGGGGGCACATGCACATGGTTGTGGGAGCACATGCACATGGCTGGAGGGGACAAATGCACATGGCTGGAAGGAGCACATGTACATGGTTGGAGGGGGCACATGCACATGGCTGGAGGGGGCACATGCACATGGCTGGAAGGGGGCACATGCACATGGCTGCAGGAGCACATGCCAATGGCTGGATGTGGCACATGGCTGGAGGGCACACATGCACATGGCTGGAGGGGGCACATGCACATGGCTGGAGGGGGCACATGCACATGGCTGCAGGAGCACATGCCCATGGCTGGAGGTGGCACATGGCTGGAGGGGACACATGCACATGGCTGGAAGGGACACATACACATGGCTGGAGGGGGCACATGCACATGGTTGGAGGGGGCACATGCACATGGCTGCAGGAGCACATGCCCATGGCTGGAGGTGGCACATGGCTGGAGGGGACACATGCACATGGCTGGAGGGGCAAACACGCACATGGCTAGAGGGGGCACATGCACATGGCTGGAGGGGACAAATGCACATGGCTGGAAGGAGCACATGTACATGGTTGGAGGGGGCACATGCACATGGCTGGAGGGGGCACATGCACATGGCTGGAGGGGGCACATGCACATGGCTGCAGGAGCACATGCCAATGGCTGGAGGTGGCACATGGCTGGAGGGCACACATGCACATGGCTGGAGGGGGCACATGCACATGGCTGGAGGGGGCACATGCACATGGCTGCAGGAGCACATGCCCATGGCTGGAGGTGGCACATGGCTGGAGGGGACACATGCACATGGCTGGAAGGGACACATGCACATGGCTGGAGGGGGCACATGCACATGGTTGGAGGGGGCACATGCACATGGCTGCAGGAGCACATGCCCATGGCTGGAGGTGGCACATGGCTGGAGGGGACACATGCACATGGCTGGAGGGGCAAACACGCACATGGCTAGAGGGGGCACATGCACATGGCTGGAGGGGACATATTCACATGACTGGAGGGGACACATGTAGAATGCACATGGCAGCAAGGGTCATGTCTATTGTACATGGTCACTTGGTTGGTGGGTGCTGCCATTGGCTTTTGGGAACTTTATAGGGACATGGGGTGATAATCACACTCACCAAGTGCATTTCTTTGCTTAGTTGTTTTTGCTGTGCTCCACTCTTCTGGCATAATTTGTGCTGTCACCTCTTCCGATACTTTCACTTTCTTCCCGGGAAGGAAGGTCCACCCAGTGGTTCTGGTTTCCTGGACACTGCACGTATATTCGGCAGCATACGGTGCACAACCGTATGCAGCACGTATGTAAACTGTATTTATACATCCCCATAGACTTCTATAGGGCATATGGAACTGAAATATGTAAGAAAATAGGCTCTATATTTTTTAGCGGCTAATGTACGGTACTCTATGGTACAGTGTAAACAATGGCAATGTAAATGGTTAGACGTATTGTCCATTGAAATGAATCTGACTTTTTCATACGTTTGTGTGAATGCAGCCTAACTACATTTGGTACATTAATGGAGATATCTATTGTATATCTTGGATTGTTGTGTTCAAATGACAATAATAAAAAATTGATTAAAAAAAAGGTAAGTAGCAGGTGATAATACTACATTTTGACTGATGATGTCACAATATATGGTGGTTGGCGATGGTATCCAGAACTACATTATGACGTCACATTGTCTGATGGGTTTAGCCTTCCAATTCCGTATAGAATGTCACTTGCCTAGGAGAAGAGGAGATAGAGGTATCTCTGTGGCAGGATTCTATCAAAAGACTTTTTGGTGATTTTAGAAGTGTTCATATCTCTTTTAGGCCATTTTTGGCCTAAAAACAAACATGCCAAGGCGTTCTAGAAGAACTCGGGAGCGTTCATCAGCAGACCTCATGGCAGTTGTGTTTTTCCTGGATGACTCTTCTATAGCCAACCGTACCCGGAGCAGATTGCGCCACCGGGAGAGAGAAATATCTCCGATGGACCAAGGCCCGCCAGAACGGAGGAGACGTACCACCTACAGGAGCCGTTCCCCTGTGAGATCTGGAGGTAGGAGTGCTGCACCCTCTAGCGGGCATCCTGAAGACTCCTTTCCTTCTATTGATGATTATGGACTTCCTGCTGACCCTGAGGAGCCATCACCATGTCCTATCTGTTTAGAGGACTATGTAGCAGGAGCACACATCTTCCAGCTCACCTGCTCACACGTATTTCACAGACACTGCATCATTCGCTGGATGAGGGAAGGACATACCTGCCCGTTGTGTAGAGCAGTCATGGAAATTATGCCGGCCTGGATGGATGGTGTTGGATACATTGAAATCCTTAGAACTTCAACAATGCATCAAGAACGGCGAATAAGGATGTACTATGAGAACGAATGGCGAAATATCACCTTATTATAAAAGACCAATTTATAATACACCATCATATTGCAAGAAAGATCATAGAAGTCATCATA